>NW_020451144.1:125424-212215 GCF_003343035.1 Apteryx rowi
AGAGAGAGGAAAGAGAGAGGAAAGAGAGAGGAAAGAAAAAAGTAGCAATGAAACACTCCAGCTCAATGGGGCAGCTAAGAAGAAAGGGAAGGGTTCGGGACACCATTTCCCTTACATGTCCATGCACTGAGCATGAAGGTGACTGAAGCATATACAATCATCATAAAAACACACATGGAAATCATCACTTGAAGAAAGACCTAGTGTTTATTCTTCAAAGTATCCAATTGCTAAAGACATTAAACCTTTAGCCTTGCACAAATGTGCACTTAAAACCATTGTCTCGTTTTATGGATCTAATATACTAATTCTAATGTTCTCCCTGTCTACCTAGCTCGAGGAAGAGCAGAAAATTCTCATTATACCATACAGGTTCTCACGTAATGTGCCTTAAGATAAGATTTAGAGGATATACCTGAAAAAATATTTTTCAAAGAAAAATCAAATTGGGGCTTTTATTATGTTGAATTGAAAATGCAGAACACCAACAAAAAGGGACTACATGCCAAAAATAAAGAATTCCTGCAAATGATTTTTGTGATGGTTATAAAATCTGTCCTAGCCAAAAAAAAAAAAAAATCCAAATATCCTTGCCTTTTTATGAGTCATAGTTCCCATCACAGACGTCAGACTACTGACAGGTGAGCAGCCCTTTTTCTGAACTCTTATTTTTAAATACCTGAGTTTCCTACCGTTAAAGGAATTAAAGCAATTTGAACGTTACTTCCACTATTCAGATACATCGATTTAAAATATGTTGCTACTTTAAGAGMTGTAAAGATATAAGTCAATAAATTTCAAATTAGATTTTTTAATTTAAATTGTGCAAGTGCTCTCATGTGATTGTATCTGGGCAAAATTAAAAAAAAAACATTTGTGCACATCTTATATCAGGGAGGAACCTAAGAATTAAGAAAGTTTTCAACCTTTCCTCTTCCTGTGACTATTCCCTGCAATATTCTTGACGTATCTGAAAGACACTTTCTCGACACACTTGAAAGTTGTTTATATAGAAAACAAGAAAAATGCAAAGATCAATGCATCGTAACACTAATAAACAGATCTACATCAGCTCTTTTCAGGACACAAACTTGTAGTTGGGCCTTGATTACACATTTGATTATAAGATGACAATGCATGCTGAACTAAATCAAAGATTATTAAACAAATAAGAAAAAACTATAAATATATTTTCTGCTAGCTGAATATTTTTATAGCTGGAAGTGCACTTGAAATAAATATTAATTTCATATATACCAGTTGTAATATGCATGTAATCTAATATAACTAATGGCACACAGCTGAGAAATGAACAAATTAGGTTGGTCCTCTATAGCATTGGAATAAACTGAGTATCCTGATAATTCTACATTTGCAGAGATCCAGATATGGGCTGCCAGTATGAAGCAACATGTCACATGTCACTGTTCCTGACCAAATCCTGACCAGCTAATAGACTGCATTTCAACAAATCCAGCATACATAACAAAGTAATTTCCTATTGATGAATAAGCCACAAACTCATCATGAACAGAGAGCTCTCTCTCATTAAACTTATTCATGAACAATTGGTGACTAAACAAGTAAACCAGCCGGTGAAAGAGTCAAACAAGCCTTAGATTCATACCTCTAAACAAAAGTACTGTTACCTRTGTTACTCATAACAAACACAGTTGCCTAGTAGGGCTGATGCTTTTATTTCCATTGCTTAAACTCTTGCTTTCAGTTACCTAGAGCTTTGTCAAATTTTCACTAGTCTTCCATGCTACATTCAGCTCTCCTATCCTCTCCCCATCAGAGATTTCAGCGGAAGTATTAGAGCTATTTTAAAAATGAGATTCAAATGAGGGGAAAAAAAAATAATAATTTCATCCATGCTAAAAAACATTATCATAGCTGTCTCATTGAGAAGCTCTACTGCCCCATGCTTTGGAAGAAAGGCCCTTACATTTCTCTGTGGGTAGGCCCTTTATGCTGGAAATGTGCCTGTCTGTTCCCTTGGAAAAAACATCACATTTGGCAAAGTTTTTGGGGAAAAAAAAAAATCTCAGTTTACACGTGTTCAGGAGAGATGCTTGGGACTGGTAGCTACATTTGCTAGTAATCCTGTCCTTACTGCACTTACAGTTTGAACAGAACTGACCCAGAGAATTTCTCTTTCCAGAAACCGAGAGTACTGTGACACAAAGAAACTGAGTGCACAGATATCGCTGGTATTGAACAGACTCTTAAKGCCCACCATGCATGCATTAAGTAGTTTGGTGGAGGAAGTAGATAGACGAATGTTGGAAAACAGAAAGAATGAGCATCATACCCAGATAGGGAACAGCTGGACAGAGAGGCTGGAACCAGGACTTAGAGGTGAGGGAACGGAAACAGAAAGGGATAAAATGGAAGCCATAGGATGCGGAGACAGAACAGACAAGTAGCCGGGAAGTAGCTAAGCAAGAACTCAGGCAGAGGAAGACAGACTAGAACTGACTGGATAATGCACACAGAATGACACTGGGACTATGAGGCTGTGGAACTAAACAAAATTAATACAGGCTGGGCAAGAAAACTGGGATGAGAAGCTGGAGATAGGGAAAGGAAAACAGAGGAGGAAAAGAACTAGGGGACAAGGGGAAAAGAAAGGGGACAAGGACAAGTTTTAGAGAGAACAACTCTTGCAACATTTGAATAGAAACAATTCCCTTCCACACACCCCAATTTTTACCATTACTCTGTTCTGTCAGAAAGGAACCAGGAAACCAATGGCTACATGATTTCTTATCTTTCTCTTGTGAACAGTTCATGAAGAGGACAACAGCCTAGTACAGTGGATCACTGTAAACTCAAATGGCAGAGACTTGCTTATACACTGAAGGTTTCACTATCACTGACAGTCACTGTCATGGGGTGAAGAAAAGCTGTTTGCTGCAGAATTTGATAGGGAACCGCCAGATGATGAAAGATGGTCTGTTAGTAAAAGCAAGTCAGTGTTATCCTGGAAATACAGAATCTATTCCTGCCTCTGCTAGAGTTCCTTTGTGCTGGTATGTAATGTTTAAGCAAGATTTTTCAGACACAAAGCTTCTCTGGGCACTTAACTTGTAACTCTGACTTTTTGTTTGCGGCTGTAAATGAAGTCAGGTAGGTGTTCTGAAGGCCCTTGCACCAATAAATCAGTTAAGGTGGGTTTCATAATGGGCACTCAGTGAGACATGAGTATGCAACACTGATCTCTCTTTGCGCCAGGTCCTTGTGTTTAAAAGCTATTGCCACCACTGGAATGCAAGATTATTCCATATTTCGTCAAATCAAATTTTAAAATTCTCAAGTAATTAAGCTTAGATCACTCCTTTTGACAACTATTCTTCCTATCAACAATTGTCAGGAATAAGACTCTATTTACTGCCAGTAACAAGGTCTCCTTAGAGACCTATAAATTTCTCCTCATTTTTGAATGCCATATAAAACAGGAAGTCAGGAGACAGAACACAAAAGGCTCAAACTATCAGCCCTACCTTATGACAACATGCTGCAAGATTCATTTCCTAAAGAGAAAGGTGTAGTTCTAGAAGAGAAGCTGACACCCTCCTGACAGGGACATGAGACTGACTGCAAGCCAATTATTTGGCACTGTACAGAGAAGGAGTTACATGAACTCTAGACAGAAAGTGGCTTACTGGGGCCTAAAATTGAAATAGTGTAAATTCATTTGAGCTGGAGACCATTTTACTATAATTAATTTCTCATAATACAAATCCACTTGATTTTTGATGGGTTCTTTCTAGCTGCTATTGTGGTAATAACAAAATGCATATTATCAAACAGCATTTCAAGTAATCACATCATTACTATATCAAAGATACTTACCCTCCTATTTCATGTATGAAACTGATCTCCTCTCAATCTTCAGACCTAAACTTGACTGAAATTTCTAACCAAGAATTTGCTAACATACTGGCACGTGCTTTGCCTCTTTCAGCAGAGCAGTGTTAAAGAACAGAAAGCTAGCTAAGGTAACAGTGAATAGAAAAATCAGTAAGCAGCAACAAGCTGGTTCTTCAGCACTCGCTCCAGCCACTCCTTTACAGCCAATAGCATGTAGTAGGAAGGGAGGAAATCCAACAGGCATAAAATAACAACCAGTCATGAAACAACTCTTACGTTGGAGGTAAAACCCCTTTCAAAAGCAACAGAGGGGAGGGAAAGGGTGCAGTTTCCTGGACTCCAGATAGGGATTAAAAGATGTCTTGGGCATATTAAGACTTGAAGGGCTCCACTGTGTAAAACTTCTCACCTCTTTTAGTTGATCAGCACTTCCCCATGATGCTGAACGTTGATGTGATCTCTTTTCTGCTCCCTCTTCAGCCCAACAGGTAGGCGTCTAGAGAAAAAAGGAAAATACATTACACTGAATTCTATATGTAAGAAAAATTTTGGCACAAATTATTGGATTTTATCTTTCTGCAGTGTCACAGTCCAGACATTACATATAAATAATATATTTCAGAATCTGATACACAGCAGTAATATTCTCTCTTTCTCTATGTATATATATACAGAATATTATAGATAATTCTATAGTTTAAGGCTTTGTAAACTTGCATTTACAAAGGATGAGGACTATAAGCATTATTGAAGAAGAAATTAGATGCCTGACAGTCACTAAAAAAATTCCTTATGTGGCTGCTCCCATTTCCACTTCAGCATCCATTTCTAGTTTTTATCCAATACAGTTCAGAAAACCAGAAGATTAAAAAAGTATAAATAAACAAACTCAAAAGCTAGAATTCACCTCTCCTGTGTTCCTTAATCATTGGGCCATACAATCAATTCCTTCTTGCTTACTCTGCCTCAATACACCTTTCATTGTTTTTGGCACTGATCTAAGTAATCAGAACAGTGAAGAGCAGCCCTTTTTCAGCTTTGTCTGTAAGCCCAGAAGTTATAGAACTGTCCTTGGATGTAGGAGCTATAGAAGTAAATTCCAAAGACTGAGAAGGGTCTAGAAACCACATCTCCCACTTCCTGAGTTAATTACCCACAAGGCTGTTAAAAAATCATGGGTATCCGCCAGTGTTTTTAAAGAAGAGTCTTTGACTATCAGGGGACAATGGGGACATCTAACACCCAAAGTTTGGGGTAGGAACCACGTAAAATTCAGGGCTGCAGGCACACTTATAAATCCATGAAAGAAGTCCAATTTTTTCAACAGTTCCTAGTGTTATTATCTGAACCTTTCACAGTAATACTGGTTGCAAGAAATAACTGAAAACTGTTAGAATTTTGCAAAAAAGTTTTTCAGGGTATAGGATCAGTGAAACATCAGGAGTCTATTCATAGTATCTCTCCAAGGCAGATGGGACCCCACCCCAGAAGGTCGGATAGGATCCAGGATCCACTTCTCTGCAGGTTTTCTTTGCCTTTAGTATACACCTTCTCTAGGCATGGAAACCCTATTTCGTCACACTTTTTCCACCCTGCTTCCTTTCTACGATCTAGGAAGTTGTAGAGCACCCACACATATGGCTGATGCTATTCTGCTCAGAAAGGAGTCCTCCATGGCATCAGCTTGGAGAACAAAACAGAAAATTATAACTCCTCAACCCCATTGCTCTGGGAAGGGAGACGGAGGCAGAAGCTCACTGGGACTAGGACATTCAAAGCAAGGATGCGACAGACCAGTCCCAATACCATCAAGCACTGAATTTTAGCTTCAGATCATAGGCTACACCTTCAGAATTGCAGCACTATCGTATTATTATACGGCCTACAGCCTGGCACAACCTTGGAAGTGCTGGTACTTAATGTGCTAAGCCCCTTTGCGTACACAGGCCTAAGTATCCTGTTCCTATTTTCTGCCAGCCCTGTGCTTTCCACACTATTTCTTTTCTTTCCCTTATTTTTACGCCACTCAATAGTTCCACCAAAGGCTCAGTAAATTGTGTGGGCGATTAGAAAACAGAATGAAAACCATTATGAAAATGGAAAAATAAGTTTTTGTTGCACGTTTCCAGGGAAGAAAAAAAGTCTTTATAAAAGTTAGAGTTCTGTGCATTTACTATATGACTCTCTGTGTGGGTCAGGGTGAGAGGTCAGAAGATGATGTGGCTTAAAAAAGAGTGAAAAGTTAACGCAGCTATTTAAAAATTACCATGAAAATATGTGAGTCACTCAGCCAGACAATCCACAACTCTTTTCACTCAAAGCAGAGCCTCAGTGCCATGCACATTCTACATGTGTGTACTTATACTTGCTCTTCATTTTAATGGAGCCACTTTTTAAATAATCACTTGTTCTTGAAGACTGGCTACTTACTGTCTCCCTGAAATTTCTAAATGAAAGAGATATTTTCTTGCCTTTTAATGTTTTTAAAATATCACCATTATTTAAGTGGCTTGCAGGTTTTTAGAGAACTAGATAACAATGGAAAAAATAAGAACATTGCTCCCTTTTTAAAATCATAAGCTTTCATGACTCATTGTAATTTACTTGATAATTTAAATTATTTTCTTAAAATAGTTCATTATATCCCCAAGTACAGCTTTAACCATATCCTCATATTATAAAAACAGGAAAACATCAATGCAAAGGAAATTCTCTGAAAAATTATTTTCCTGAGAGTGTTTTCTGAACACTCTATTGCTCTGTGGTTTGACAAACAACTCCAGGACAAAGTAGAAACAGGTATTTCACGCGTTTAAATATTTTCCTGCAGTCCAGGAGGAAGTACCAGGGATCACTACAGGCTAATAGCCTTTTCAGTTGCAGCTTAATAAACAGAGAAGAAATGACACTTAGTATCTTTTTAGATAGCTAAAACACTGGCTTTAGTCTATGTGAGTTTCTCAGTGAAAAGAAGCAAACTTAAACAAAACCCCCTATGTATAAAGTGAGGGGTTGCCTGCCTTTTTTTAAACACATTCATCCAGATAACAAGGACTAAAACAACAAACTAATAGCAACATTCGGAAGAACTTCATCAAAAACACTGGCGACTTTTAGTAACAAAGAGGTGGGAAAACATATATTGCAGCTGATTGAATCAGAAATCAAAGTAACAAACACAAAACACACCAATTCACTTAATATTAGATTTTGTACCTTCTCAAGTACGCTTTGACACTTTCTTCCACTCAAATTCTATTCCTTGAGACAACAATTGCCTGTAGGTGCTCTCAGTGTCTGGTAAATTGAGCCATGTCGCAATCTTTCCAAAATATACACGAGTATTTTTATACAGGAGGCAGACTATTTGTGCCCCTCAAATTTATTTATAGTATTAATGCATAAATACTGCGTGATTCTCCTAGCACAATACTGAAGTCAAGCAAAGTTGTATTAATGAGCTATTTCCATTGTGCCAGGAAAAAAAAAGAAAAAAAAATACAACATAGGCAGCTGCTAGAATATTATAGCAAGCCAACCTCTCCTTCAAGACCCACAAATTGCTGCTTCTAATACACTGTAACTGAGGTTATATGAAAATGTCTTGGCTGTACCCCCAAATCCTTGTATTAAAACAAAAGTTAAAAACAAAAAGTTACATTTAAACAGAAATTCTGCTTGCTGATGTATTAGCACATCACACATCTCACTTCAATGTTGCATTTTACATCACAAATAAAAGGGGAGTACAGCACCTTCAATATGCTACATTTCATGAAAGTTGTTTTCCCATATGTATTTACAGCTTCTACAAAACATGCTTATTCATGGAAGCCTTCATTTGAAGCTGCTGCAAATGTTCTTCTCATGTATTAAGCATATTAAAAAACAGAATAAAAGTAAAGAAATGTAACTCAAAACTGAAGACACTGAAGATAAATTTCTGAATCACAATAAACCAAACCAAGGTTACTGCACTTCAGGTCAGAAACACAGTAACAGAGGTCACAGATACTGTCTGTGATATCTCTGAGCTGAAACAAGTTTAATGTACCACTTAATATGAACTAAAATTTATTTTTCATACAGGTCTGTATCCAGAAAAAGTTTTAAAACATTTTAGGATGGGAACCTTGAAAACATTAAGTATTTATAATGCTAGTATTTGTAATGTATGCTTCAGCTTCAAGAGGTGGAGGATTGCTGACATTTTGAAGGTAAGGGTCCAAGGTTGCAGTCTCAGTTGACACAATGCTTATACAAGCATGCGCATGGGATAGGGCGCACCAAGAACTCCACATCTGGTTGCTCTTCTCAATCTTAATGTAAACTACAATTATCATTGTTCTAACTCACCCAACCTTGCAGAGATTAGCATTTCTTCCAAAGTGTTTGGTAATTCTGCCTTGCTTTTCCACCCGTATCAGGGATATACACCTACATGCTTTCCACTTCATTTAGATTAGAATGACTGCATAAAGTACCAACCTACCTAAACTTAAAATAAGACTGAATTACTCTAAATATCTCACATTTTATTACCAGCCTTCACTCGACTTACTATGTCTAGCTTGCACTCCAGATGAACTACATATGGAGCATGGGTGCAAAGTTAAGAATAGAGGTCTAGTTTCTATAGGGGAGGTGGTAATGTTTTTGAAGAACTTTCATATTCAGAATAAAGCAACAACAGTACTGGAGGAAGACACAGTCTGATGAATATTTCTTCAGATGTTTCTAAAGCAATCAAAGGCCCTCTAGAAGTCTGGCAGAAAGAAATGGCCTAAAGAGTTAGAAATCAATTTGATCATAGGTGCTAACTCCTCTTAAACAACAGAGAGGCTAAGACAACAGTTAGAATGATACTTATACAATATGTCTTCTTCCTTGTCCCTCCTAAAGAATGTCATGAAAATGAACATATGAAAACAATGACAACTAAAGTACCAGTAAAAAGAGCTTCACATAATTGAGCCTCCTGGTTTATGATGTCAATTTTTAAGCAACAGAATTTTTACCCAAAAGAAAACAAAGCATTACTCAGGTGACTAATGATAAGTAACTACATTAAAGCCTGGACCCACACGAAAGAAAAGCAAACACACTTTTCCATGTACTTTAGCCAGGCATTCCAGTTTAATAATCTGTATTATCCTTTAGATTACCGTGTTGTTCAATAAAAATTCTGAAATTCATTTTGCAAACTTTCCTCATCTCCATTTGCATAATGCATCACTGCCATATACAATAAAAAAGGCATATCCAAATATACTGGAATCAGGTTAAAAAAAAACACAGTCAGTTTTAAGGGGGAAAAATTCACTGAATCATATTCCACACAGTCATTTGTTATTTTCTTTGCATTATTTAGACTGAGATAAATTAGATCAATTTTAAGTGGCAATATCTTTGCTATGACATTACTAATGTATGTTATCCCTAATATTTCCTTTTTTAAATTTTCTAAAAATATATTTTTAATGATTTAGCTACTGCCAAATAATTACATTAATAAACTATGACAATTATCCAAATGTTTCCTGAAGAGGTTAGGCATAATCATTTCAATATAGTTCATCAGACTAGGAAGGAGGAAATTCTTACATGTATAACATGAAGGAGAAGTGTACAGAATTGCTCCACCAAGTGCTGCCAGCCCAGAGAGAAGCAATACAAAAGGAAGCTTTATTGAGTTTTAAATAGCCTTAATGAAAAGTTGAAACTTTACTGAAAAGGGGAGGGAAGTAGGCCAGTGGAGGAGTTTGGGAAGGGCACGACATATCATATATCAACATGTAGAATGGTTTAAGATAATAGTAAGTTTCTTTGCATTTCTGAAATATTTAAAACAGTGCTAGATAAAACAATACATCTTTGATTATCCAATACATGCTGCTGCTTAAAGACCAGCCAGTTGTATGCATCTATACATACACACACACATATATGCATGAAGAATTCTGCGCTACTTGAAATTATATAAATGTCACAATCCATAGTGCCACGGTATATTTTTTCCAAAAGCAAACAGTTAACAGACTCTTTCCTCTATAATGTTTTCATCTGAAACACTTAAGGTGCGTAACAGACACCGCAGCAATATGAACTACAGTAACTGTTCTCCCAGATGCAATAGATTTTTTTAAACATATTTCCCCTATTCAAATAATAAGATACTATTGAAAACTTTTTTTTTAATACTAGTTTTATTTCAAACTCACTTTATCTTTAGAAATAGTACTGTTAAAAAAAAAAAAAGAAACATTTTATTCATGAGCACCATATAGGTTCAGAGAACTTAAGCAGGAAACAAATGAACACTGAATAAAACTCATTAAGGGTTTATCTGATCACAGTGAAGACCAAAACCTGACCATTTTTTTTATACAAGAAGAATTCTAAGGAACTTGGACTGGCCATAATCACTGCCTTCATGAAACTGCACAAGCTCTGGATTTTTAGTTAATGTTTGATTGGGGAAAATAAGTAAAGGACCCTTGAAAGAGAAATAATTGTTCAATCTACAATGTAAGTTATACTGAAAAGTATTCATCATGAGTTTAGTTGTAGTAAAAAAAGAATACATTTAGTTATTCTCCAATGAAACATTCTTAAATAAAAGTCTGGTTTTATTGGTTTTTATCTTGTCTTTATTGATTTTGTTATCACTCCACTAAACTACTGTTATTATTCTCAGCTACTGAATATATATCAACTTCCATGAGCTAAACCACTGCTTAGTCAAGAAACATGAAGTAGTGGAAGTATTGCTACTCAGGTGAACAGTAAGGTTTCAAATTAACTTAATTTGCCATACAGGGATCTTATCAAGGATTTAGAACTCATCCTTAGTTCTTGAAACTAGAAATACTTCAAACTATACAGAGCTCAAAAAACCTCATAGCTTTTCTCATTTAATTTACATTTTAATATATTCAATATTCAGAGAGAAATACACAGCAACTAAAACATAACTCAGTCAATATTTTATGATTAACCCCACAAGTGAACATTTTATTCATAAAAACCTGAAAGTTGCTGTGGCAGTCACTGTGCTTGCTACATTTTATAAATATATTCATATGCTCCTGATTAGTTAAGATAAACATTTTTCAGTGCAACTTAGAAACTGCCAATGTTTGAGAGATTTATACATAATTTTAATAAAAAGACAGCCAATATAATTCCTTGTTAGAAGATATCCACACAAATCAAAACTAGGAAACTTCCTCACCCTTATTAATTTGAAATAATCATCCACCTTGTCAGGACGACAGTACTGCCTTTCCTCTCTGTTAAGACTTTTCACTTGATCATACTGAAAAGGTAAAACTTCACTCCCCCGCCACCCTCCCCTCCAGGGAGCTTTGTTTCCAAAAGAGGCAAAGGGTGGCAGCCAACAGGTCAAATAACCTAAACACTTATTTGAGCTCACTAGGAAAGCAATTTTACTGCCAAATGCTTGCAGCTCAAATATTTGTAGAACAAGTTTGTTTCTCTTTTCTGTAACTAGTGAAAAGGTTTGTTTGTGAATGTTTAAATATTCTAAACATTCTATTCATAAGGCTATTTGCCAAGTTTGATATGGATACACATTTTATGACACAGGTTAAGAAATAGAGTAACTACAAAGGATGCTACAGAAAGTCTCCTGAATGGAAATTATGGTTTCAAAACAAAGACTTCCATCCTACTTGTAGGCATAGTACTGTCATGTGAAGGCATCTTGGAAGTAAATCTAGGATTAACAGCTTTTAATGTGCATGTTTCTTAATAGACAAGCTGACTGCTTATTCTTCTTTGCTAAAACTGTCTGGATGGTTTCAAAATGAATGAGTAGGATATCAAGACAGCATTTCCTTAAAGGGCTCCACCAGAATTTCCTGTAAAACCTACAAGTTTGTTTGAACAATTTTAACTGATTCCCAAATTCATTAAGCAGGGTTTCTGGATCACACCAAAACTAACACACACATACCAGTAATAGCTCTTTATAATGTACAAATGCAAAAGCCTTTACATAATTCAGACAGACCTTTTTTCATTTCTAAGCTTTCTACCCTTATCCTTCCCCTGACCAGAAGACTTTTTTGCATCACCTTTACAGCACACTTTGAAGTGACTTGCAAAATTATTTATACATTCTAACTCATCCTGAGAAATTCAGTATTGGACAAAGTCTAAAACCTAGTATCAATTTTAAGACCTGTTCCACTTGCTGTAAGCAGTGGTTGCAGAATGGGTGACGAGTAAGTTGCAAATGAGTGGAAACAGAAAATTAATCAAAAACTATTTTATCTATAAGTCAAACTATGATAGAAGAGAATCCTTGCTATTTTAAAGATAACATATTCATTGTGACAACATAAGCTTCCATTAAAAAAAAAAAAAGAATTCTTAATGGCACAATAAAGTTATAAGCATGATGTAGGATGATGAAGGTATCATTTTTCTTTGCCGGACACCCATGATAACAATGGACCAGAATCATGGCGTAAGAGGTAGGAAACTGATGTAACAACTGTCCCCACATGATCCTGAGATTAAAAATATAACCTAAGGTAGATAGTCTCTTCTATTTCTCAGTTATGGTTCAGAATACTGAAACTCAAATGTCTTATTTCATACCCAAATTACACCACCAAAAATGAAGAATTTGACTTCTCTGCTAATAATTTGGGGGTTTTTTGGAAATATGTATTTTTGACTTGTCTGACAGTGATCTTCCTGGACAACAAATTCCAGTGTGGGGAATCAGGCTAGAAAGAATGTTCATCTTTCTAGCTAAAGAGAGCTGGAGCACTACAAATGCCACTGTAGTCTACCTGCCAGAGGTTGCTACTAAGGACAGAACCCCAGGGAGGATCTGGGGGAATCTTGCCATAAATAATTTCAATCGTCTTCCCTTCACAGATGGTGGAAGGCTCTTGTTCTGATGTCTGGCTTCAAGAGGCAACTCCTCCACGGAGCATTTTCTTTTGCCCTTCTGGCTACTAAACAGCAGAAGGAACATGAAGACAACGCCATATAATTAGTCCTAGGTTCCTCTTTTTGAATTCTCTCCAATGACAACCCTGTCAATTCTTCACAACAGCCCCTCTTCTTCTCTTCTCCTGCACATGCACAAACACACTCTTGAGACTCATTGATTTATAAATATGATTTAGTAAAGTCTTTAGTTTGTCAGCCACTACTATCATGGAGTTATTAATATTTTTAATATCACTTAGCACAATTTTGCATATAGCAACTTCGAAATAAACCAGATATGAGGCTGAGGTTTTAACCTGCTTATTTAGCCACAACATAAGAGCTGCTCACACACAGAATGTAATTTTTAACAATTATTTTCTAAAAGCAGAAGATTATTAATTATCAGTTTCATAGCATGTTACTGAATTGATACTATCAGATTAAGAAAATATTATTGTACTCTACTTTTTAGGTCTTTATGTTTATAATAAAATTAAGAGAATTCACATTTCTTTGGAATTAAGAGCTAAGATTCTGGACCAGAAGTTAAAATATTATCAGAAAGACATCAATTATATCGAACACCTCTGTTGTGTTGTTTCACAGCTTTTACCTGAGTAGATTTATCTTTCATACATGAAGGGTAGTGTACATGGGGATCACGTGGCCACTGTCCTGTGAGGTAAGGTCCTGTTATTGTGTCCAAAGAAGAAGTTCGCCTTATGGTACCAGAAGTTCTGATTTGCTGGGATTTTGGCCTGTCCACTGTAGAAAACCAGAACAAAATCAACAAAAAAAAAAGTCAGGCTAGATTCGATGTGAAATGTTAAAAGCCAGTTATGATACAATTGCAAGAACATATCAGACATCTTTGTCTAAATGTTAAGCTGAAAAGTAAGAATGCTCTTACATCAAACAGAAGTCAGACAAAGGAGAAAAATACAGGAAGTAAAACTTAAAAGTTACAAAAAACAATAATGCTTAATTGCTCAAATCTGCAAATAACCAGGCTACTTAAGCAATATATTAAGTCATTAACAAAAAACATCAAGCAAATTTAAATGCAGKGCTGGTGCAACTCAGAAAAGCCACATATATTGAAATATAAAATATAACATAGTATTAATAGAAGATTATTTATATAAAAAAAGCTTGTTTAGCTTTATAAATATTAAGAAATAAAACACAACAAAAATTATGGTTCGTAAGCAAATCCATTTCAAACATCTTGCTCTTGTGTATTTCATTCCACATCATTTACAATATCACAATACAGGCTTTAACAAGCTGAAAGTGTGCGATGGTGTATCTCTCTCTGGCATAGCTCAGGTCAAGCCAGCTTTTGTATTTGTCTTCAATCCTCACAGTATCTGCAATCTTTGACTCCTCCTTTTACTTCTCTCCTCATATAACTAGATCATTAAACATATTTTCTACATTTCATTTGGAAAACAGAAAGTAGGGTGATTCATGAGATTGTTCTTTCCCACATAAGAGATTTACCACGTGCTCTCTGAATCATTTTACTTTCTTTGTCCTTTAGGCTAAATTACTTCATATATTCATTTTCTACACTTTACATAAGCTAACCTCAGCCCTACATTACAGCTACTATCCTGCTCACCTTTACTAAAAGAGGTTTGCAAGTGAGATTACTTTCAAAATAGTCACATCCTATGCACTGATCCGTTCCACCAAAACCCTATACACTGTTCAAAACTTGAGAACAGACCTGCTAGTACACTTTCGAGGACAAAAAAAGACCAAGGACTTCCAAATGCATTATTTCTTTACATATATGTAATACACAGCAAAGATCTATCAGGAATTTTTTAAACATATAAGCAGTTAAGTATGTTCTAAAAAGACTGAAAAAAGAAAAAAATTTAAACAGGTTAGAGACCACACAATCTGGCCAATGTCCAAAGATGTGAAAATAAGGACTACGCAAAATTTACCTTTGCAAACTTTACATTTATGAGGTCTTACTGCAAAAGCCAAGAAAACACAAGCCCAGGAGACAAATAAAATATATATGTCCAGAGAATGAAATAAGGTCTTTGTCTTGCTCTACACCCAGAAGACAGACATGAGCAAATCTAACATTAAGAACTCACATATTTCCATTACAAAGAGAACGGAAACAAACACCATCAAAAGCTCTTACATATACATTTTTGTATAGTAACCTGGAAGTTGACTGCTGGACAATTTTTCAAACACTAAACCTAGGAGAGGAAAGTTCAAGATGGAGTCTCGTATGTGCCCACTACTTTTCAGTACTTCTTTGAACCACAGGAAATGCAAACTGAGGACACTATTTCTCGACTGCATAAACCAATCTGCGTTAGCACTAACGTAACGCCATCCCTGTTCCACTGGCGTCYGTGTTGCTTCCATCTACTTTGCGCAGGTGCTGGCAAGTGTCTGATCCCCTGGTGAGGTGATTCACCAAGTTAAACAAAGAAAACTAAAACCTACCAAAAAAGTCATAAATATGCAGTTTCCACTATTACAGGCACGGCAGGCACAACATAAGGGGCAGAAACAACCACAGGGCAGTAGGAGGAATGACAGGACTGCAGCAGCGGTGACTTAACTCAGTAATAGTTTAGGCCCTCTCACATTTTTATGATATTTCCTTAGACCATGAAAAATAAAGGAGTAGGAATCTGTGAACATGCAATTTGAAGAAATTTCTGTGAGTTAACATTTGACAAACTGTCTCATACAGTAATGATCCTAAGCATGAGTGTAGGCAGTGGAGAGCAGAGTAGAACAGGCCACCGCTGGCTCAGATCAGCTTCAAATGTTGTGGAACCGTGAAGCAACTTCAGACCCTTTCCAAACATTAAGATTGTTCCCCGAATATATTTCTTAATGTTGCTTTTCTCACCTGCCTTATTATAAGTCTGGGTTTTTGCTACTCTCTGGCCTACTACAGAACTTTCACTTCCCTCCAAAATTCTATTACCAATGGGATTTTGATGCTACTATTATGAATTTTTTCCTACTCCCAATCATTTTCTCATGATGGGCACCACATGTTCCAGTTTTGTTGCAGAAGCAAAAAAAAAGTGCAACTACTACCTTCCAATATCTTAAGTACTTCTGAATGCTGAAGCCTGTTGGATAGCTTCAGGAATTGTTGAAAGACTTCAGCAATATTCAGAAATTGCTAAAATTACAGATTTATTTTCCCCAAGTTTCAGATTATACCACATCTGACAGAATTCAGAGTGCATGAATGGATTTTACTGCAGTGGAAAGAAGTCGGAACAATTCTGTTTTCAGTGATGTGTGACATCTCACAAGGAGTTCAATTATATCTCCAGAACAAGTAATCTTAGGAACACTGCATTTAAGAAGCATAATGTTACAGGAAAAAGTTAGCTATAAATTACAAAAGCAAGACTTATGCTAGTAGGAAGGCAAAATACCTCATGCATTATTTAAAATATGCCACAAGTTTTCTTAATGATATGTATTTGGGGGCTGTTGATAGACATTTCTAATTACAAAATGATTTTACATGAAATGACACAAGGGCCCACCTGAATGCTACAGCTGGTGAAATTCAGAGTGATCCTACCTCCCAGCAGGAATCAACTAAAATAACTACATGAAATTATAGTTCTGCACATTGTACTGGCAGCCAAAAAAATTCTAGTTACACCATGTAGACTGACTGAAAAAGGTTTCCATTTCTCTTCCAGCAAAAGGTAATTTGGTAACAGACTAACACAACAGTTCTGAAAAAGGGTGTGGGACACCAATAAAACCATCTGCTACAGCTTTAAGATGAAGAGATTGCCTCCCCACCCAACACGGAGGCAGCTAAACTGGACACAGTCTCAAAGCCATGTTCGCAGTCCATTTTGGCTTAAATAATGCTTTCTGCTATCCAGGCAATGAGGAAAGTTACCTGCAGCAGATGCACAAGATTGACAGCTAGCATTGGTACCTTCATAAAACTGCTTCAGCTAAATCCACCAGAGCTCATCTGTCAACACCTTTTCTTCCCATGTCTCTTTCAGTAGTTAGCAGAGGCAGTTCAAATTTGGCCAGTCACGTCCTTGGATTAATATATCCAGCTTTAAAAGACTAAAATTATCCTAAGAACTTCTCAGATGACACAGATTCCTCTAAGGCTGAGATAACTGAAAAACGTGAAATAAAAATAAATTCCTTCTTCCTTAAAACTAGCAGTATTATATTGTCATGTCATTACTGATGTCAGCTAACTGCTACACGCTCTTACCAAAAGACTAAAAAACATTCTTGCAGTAGTATCTTGATCTTTTCTTGAAAGTTCATCTATAGCTTAAATGACTTTACACAAGACAGCCAAGTTGGGACACCAAGAAATACCAGTACAATACTCCAAAATATAGGTGCAACAGTTTCACAATATGTGTTTTTCTTCAGTTCAATTACTGCTTCTCTACAGAACCTTCTGGTTCACCTTTTCAGAACTACTGCTGAAATGAGTCCTAAGCTTAAGTCTTCTTCGGTCCTAAAGAATTTCAGATTTTACCTAGGAAGTCAAGACTAATTTTGAAAGAATTTTGTCCAAATCTACTCACAATGGGAGGACAACAAGACTCTTGAGATGACTCACTTTGATGGATATCCTTGTTTGCTCAGACTCCTTTCAAAAGCCTGAAATTCAGGGTTCAACTGTTCAGGCTAGGAGACTAGAAATCACAAGCAATATGACGGAATATCTATCAAGTATTTCTGGGACATTCCTACTAGAGACCACAATAAATTTACAACAGTCTACGATACCAATGACTCAGAAGTGGCTGTATGTTAATTCTTTTAAAATAATGAAGGAAGTGGAAATGCAGCATGGGAACAGAAACAGTAACCTAGCACTAATAAGCCGAATATTATGGAATGGTGACCCACAGCAGTTACTGAGAATGATGGCCCAATGCTTAGATCATGGTTACCACAGCAGCAGCTGTTGATGACTGCCAGATACATTTCTAGTCAAAATTCCCTCTTCCTTTATATCTTCCGCAAACATGAAAATGGATACATCTACTATGGCTTACKTAAGACAACAATTCAATGAGTACTACAAAAGTAGACTTTCAGAGAGAGGAGGAAGAACAGTCTCTGTAAAAAGCGTCTGGACTTTTTTTTTGGGGGGGGGGGGTGAGTATTTACTGACACTGTACTGATTCCTGAATGTATGTTTGTTTGGTCTTTTTGATTGGCCTTTCCTTGTCTAATCATTAGATAGATGGGTAAATCAGTGCATGTCCCATCTCAAAATTTGTCTCTATGACAYTGAGATGGAAAAGATTGAAAAATAGAGATTTAGAGGCCGCTCAAAAAATATTTCAGTTTTCATTCTCAAAAAGACTATGGCAATTCTCTCTTGTAACCGGAGCCAAAAAATCTCTCAAGAAAAGGATTAATAGGGGATTTAGGGTCCCTTGAAGTTTTACTCCACAGGATAGATCCACTGGCTCAGAAGACACTTCCCAGTTGCCAGCAACTGACAGGCTTGATTCTGACCCAAGCTGCAAACTAGCTAAACTACTACATTAACAGTTCTGAGTGTTGCAGCACAACAAAGAACATACTGTTTGCCACATACTGTTCATACAAAATAACCAAAAATGGGAATTTAAATAGCAACTTTAAAAAAACAATGAAACACCACTGAAAATATAAAAATGATTTTTAGGCTATTGCAGTCTTTCATAATTTAAAATTAAAATAATTTCTTTAATTGCTCAAAACAATGCAGAATATTAGATTTTTCAAACGTAAAATGTCATATTGGGTTTTGCTACTGAAAGGACATTTCTACAAGGATATAAGGGAAAGTCATTTCAAGTTAGCTTTAGATACATCACCAACAATACCGTATGTTCAGCTCTGTAAAATGTCTGTCTTCATTATGTGCACCACATTGTTTTTGATTCAGTTTTATCAATTTCAGAAACTATTCTAAAGTTTCTATTTTTAAAAACTGAGACAGAAGATGACCCAAAATGAAAGAGGATGACATTCTGAAGTATACTACTACTTTAAATAGACTGAAAAAATTCACTCCAACTTCTTCTCATCATTTGTAACATTGAACTGACCAAAAAAACCAGGCACAGAACAGCATCATAATCTGACCAAGGCCAGATGAAAGAATTAACCCCCAACAAACCAATTGGACAACCAGCAAGCAGTCCACAGGCCTCCAGTCCCATACCTGCTGTGTAAAGCAACCCAATAGTTAGAGCAGCTAGTTGATAAAGGAGTGGGTGCATGTAAGAAAGGTGAGTTGGGGCAGATGTACAAGAGGAGAGGGCCTCAGATATCCAGGTCTGTGATCGATATGCTTTCTAAAGCAAGGATTCTTTGGTGGGGGAGTGGGTAGCCTGCTCTTTCAAAGGAAAGCAGTAGACAAAGACTCTCAGTAAGGGTCTGGGGAATCAATTATATTATTTTTTACAGCCATGATTTAGGCACCCAGACTGGGACGAGGTGTTCTGGTAAGTCTTTGAATCCAACAGGTAGGTCAAGGCATTTCGTTCAGTCAGGAGGTTTTGTACATCTTCAAAGATGCACAACTCCTTCCATGTACCTGTACAAGAAGAGACAGTGCTCCGAGCTAGGGTTTAGATTCTACCACACCTGGAGAAAAAGGCAGGTATGAATAAATCTGCAGGCACATAAATTTCATAGGATCTGCAGCCCCTGACTAAAAATTGTGGTTGTCTATGCACCTGTGCTGCAACATGGTCTCTGCCTCATGTCCCAACTACAGTGCAAGTGTTACTGTGCGCCTCTTTCAGAAGTCTAACTCTGACCACAGCAAAACTCCCCTGCTTAAAATCAGCACTATCTTTACAGATCAGGAATAAAAAGAAAGCTCTAATCTCAGTAAGAAAAGTAAACAAACTATAAGGAAAAAAGTTTCAGCCTTCTAAAGGTAAGTTATTCTCTAACAAAGATTATACCCGACATGTATAGGACTTGTATACAAAAGGCTAAGCATTTAAGATCACAAAAGCCTGCCCTGTTCAACAGATGTACCCTACACATTCTCACTCTAACAGCATGCTCCAAGGTAGAGCAAACACTAATTTCAAACCTTTCAGACTTTTATGTATTTCAGATTTTTAAAATATTTTTCTTTGTAAGGTTATCACTTCAGATTTAAATATCCTCTGTGAAGACCCAAACTTAGTGTTATTTAATAAAACCAAGTATCTCAAATATGTTCCTGCTTTAAAAGGTTCTAAGAGAATTGACTGGAGCTCAGTAGACGAGCACTCTGGAAACAGAGCATACCAAAACTCAAAACCAACTGTTAACTACTGTAGACTCCTGCAGGTACACAGAGAGGATTTTCCTCATTTTAGTGCATTAACCCAGTTCAGTTCAACGATAAATTTATCCAATATTGAGAAATAAACTGGGAATCAAAGAGAGTACTACAACTTTTTTTCTTCTACCAGTATATTTATAATTAAAATCTTGAAGCAAATTATAAATACATGCGACTGATTCAGTAACTACAAATAATACCACCTTTGTTTAACAAACTGGATGACTCAAAGGATTCTTTTGTTATAATGATAATACTTACAATTTAGCTTACTAAAAAAAGGTTTTAGAAAGTGAGGTTGGTTGTTGGGTTTTTTTTGTTTGTTTTGTTTTTGKTTTTTTTTTTACATCTTTAACCAAATTCCTGTCTCCATCTAAATGCAGCTGGACATAATTCTGAATAAAAAAGTTAAAAAATTAGAAGGCACGATTCACCATTTTCACTCTTAGAATTCAGAGAGAACTGTAATCAGTGCATGGTAGGCTGTGCCACGTGATCAGAAAGGATCAGAGAGAGACAGCACTCTCCTAGCTCCAGCTAACTACACCAACCAGAAATAATTTTTCTTCTGAAAAACAGAAATGTAAAAGATTAAAACTGACTGCTTAAATCAGGCTGCCCAACTTTGTTGATTAAATAAATTACCTTTTCATTATCAACTAAGTCATAAAACACAGGACTAGAAACAACTTTGTAAATCAGGAGCCCAGTTCTCAACTATCACTGACAAAACACATTTAATCACTTAAAATCATATTACAAATTTAGTCTTAAAGCACCTGGCTCTTTTGTTCCCACAATTTCTACTAGAAGAATGTTCCAGAAAGCTTTTTCCAATGGTTTCAGGCCTTCTTCTAATTTTCCCCTTAAACATTTACACTGCCAAGCCAATCCATCACTCAGCCCAGATTTTTTATCATCATGGTTAAACTTCTACTCCAGCAGTGCTTCTCCAAACCTGCTCGGGTTTGAGGTCACCTTTCCTAAAGCACGGAGCACCAAACCTGCGTGCAGCACCACAGGCGACGTCTCAGCAGGCCCCCGCGCAGCTGGTTTCGCATTTCTACGTGACCTGACCTACAGCCAGCACGTCTTCAGTCACACCGCACCAGCAGTGTCCGGCTCCTGGGATCACCCACTCCACCCTCCATCGCTTTCAAACGGCAGCCTCCCACTCAGAAGGACAGATCTTCTGCTCAGGCACAACCTCCAATATACAAACCTCCATTTTAAACTTTTAAAGCTCACTCTATTTGAATAGGTCCTGCAACTCTTGCAACATGATCTTCCTGTGTACTAATTAAACCTCTTAGAACTCATCACCAGTTTCATCAGCCTAATCTTAAAATTTGCCTAGGCAGATAAGATCTACTTCCTGTCTAGAAAATCAGTTCTCTTAGCAAAACTACCAGGGTAGCATGTCACAATCTGCAAAGCCCATTTTGCACTACAACATCTCTCACTGCCTTCCACCATCCTGCAGAATATCTTCCTCAGGTTTCCCGTATAGCTGAAGTTAGACCCATAGATCTCTATGTTGTAGAACTAGACCCCACATTTTTTATATTTTAAAAACACAAGCACCGTATCTGCTTGTCCCAGATACCTATAACCAAAGGGTATCACCTCCTATTCAAAAAATTGCTTTAGAAAGTTGCCAGTAGACAGGAATTTCTGAGTAGATTCTTCTAGAATTCTGCAATAGAGACTACTTAATCTGACTTCATTAAAACCTGCAAACTGCATCTACCACAGCTGGGGTAATTTCTCATTTCAAATCATCATCTCCCCCAAGCATTCATTTTCTTTATACCTTCCCAGGTTAAAAATTACCGCTCTCATTGCAAACTGATCACCTTCACTCTGTACTGGTAAGGATGCAGCACAGAACAAATATTTGTGCCATTTCCTTTGAGATTTTTACTACTACTCCTTGCAGTCAATTTGGGAATCAAAAATTCCACCAAGTCAGCCCTGAATCATTCCTAATCTCTCTTTTTCTCGCTAGAGAGCGGCTACAACTATTTTTTCCTTATTTTTCTACTTGCATGTTTCTGTTGTTGGTCTTAAAGTTTGCAAAGTCCAAGTGTTGTTGGGTTTTAAAAATTGTATCTTAAACCAAGAATTGTTGATTGACAACATGGCTTTCTTCTCTCAATTCTTCCTGCTGTCTCTTGCAGGCTCTGATTATTCCTAGTAGACTTTTTGAGATGAATGTTCACACAATCTGATCAGATCCTTTAAGTTCTTCCTCATGGTTGAAAGATTCCAACAGTCTTAACATTTTTGATTAAATCAGATTCCATATTCAAATCAAAGCAACTCTGTTTAGCCAAATATATCAAACTATTTTATTCTGAAATCTGAAACTTTATTCCAGGCTTATGTATCATTTAAGACTTACTCACTATATAGGATTTTTTGTTTTGCTGTATACGCATGTAAAATTGCATATATTTAAAGCAGGCCTAGCTGTAGAAAACATTTCTTAAGATTTGTGGTAAATACAGTGCCAACACACCCATTTCCTCTATTTTTCCCACATTTTGAGTTTTCAGATTCAGTAAATCCTGTCTTCAATATGGCCAAACTAGGTTTCTACTATAATTCTTCTTGCCATCACAAGATGTCCCCACATCCTCCAGCTTCATATGAAAAGTAACACACCACTAAATAAAGTCATGAGACTCCAAACACTCATCTTAATAAAACAATTCCTTCTTTGGAAGTAATAAGGGTAGATGTATATAACAATTTTACAATATTAGTATTTTATTATTACTGCATACTTCAATACACAATTTGATTCGAAAGTATGAGTCTTTCTGTTTATACAATAACATCCAAAGATTATTCGGATCTTCTAGTTTGACAGCCTCCTGAGTTGGATATTTATCTCCTGTCATTTCACATCGGAAGATTACTGACACTTCTTTGTGTGGTTGCATGGATATTTCTCAAATACACATTACTTTTGAGCATGCATGAGTTGATTACATTTTTGCCCATGAGAAATTTTTGTCTTCCAGATTAGAAGCTTTTCTTTTTCTCCTTGAGAAGAACATCAAGGATTTCAAATATATTTTGTGGTTTCCTTGTTGGGGAAGAAAGCGACACTGCAAAGATAATTATGCAAGACAGGCTATCAGGTACGATGAAGAAGCCATTAAAGGTGAAGCACTACAGAAAACAGAGAAAGGATGTGCAAAAGTATTTGACTATCAACTGCCACAATTAAGCAGGGACAATTATCATTTAACTATGAAAATTTTAAGACCTTGAACTGAAATTTACTTCTGTGAAGACAGCTTCTACTTTAAACTGGCGGCTTCCCAACTACTGTGTAAACCTAAGTCTTATTCTGCATTCTTCAGCAGTTAGCTGATATTTTTGGAGTCACACTGTTCAAAGTCTGTTCTGGGATACTCGGCATAAATCTGGGTTTAATTTTTAGTGAATAAATCCACTCTCCATTACTTAAAGAAAATTAAGCTATCCTATATAACACAAAGATTTTGAATAATACATGACATACCGGATATAGAAGCGTAACACCTAACTACATAAAATCAACACTGCATAGCCACTTGGGTTTTTGCAATGTACTTCCCAGTACTGCAGACTCCAGAAAGACTGATTAGCTGACATGCAGCACTGAATTTAAGCTGACTCCATGTGTGAGAACTGCATTCACCAGACCCTCGCAGAGCACAGACTGCGCCACACAGATACCTGCAATAGTCATCAGCACCTTCTGGTCCTGCTGGCCTAATGAGCTCTGCTACAATGCATGAAAGGAGGTACTGAGACCAAGTAAAATATCTGCAGGGATCCACAGATATCATAGAGCCACTTGTTGGCACCACTATGCTATATGTGTCAGTGGCCTGAGTTCCAGGAACATGTTGCAGTGTATTTAAGGTTTATACAGCAATAGTTCTGATCTGGCAGGGATTATTAAATCAAGCTCTGTATTGCATGAAAACAACTGTATTGTCATCTCTGGAAGCCGTATATTCAGGAACTTGAGCATTTATACCTGCACTTACACAACCCACTCCCAGGAACCCAATGGTTGATTGTATGTCATACTTTGGAGAAGTGGGGTTTGTATTTATGGGCTAATTTCTGCAAACTAGATTAACAGCATTAGCTAGTGACCAAGTACAGAAAAAACAGAATTTGTTTTCTAATAAGAATATACATTATTTCCAAATCACATTTTGGTTTCCAAATGCTGTTACATGTCTACAGAAATTATTAAAGTTTTGAATTTTGTGGTACTGCAGCCTAAATATCTACATTAAAACACTTTTTTTAAACACTTGATGATTAGAAAATAAGTGTACACATACTGGTAATCCAACTAGCCAAAGTATTTATACAAGAACTCCAGGAGAGGCAGTGTACACCCAAACACCAGAGAGTAAAAAGCAGATGATGCAACAACACCCATTTTGCCATATAAGCACTCTGCTGCCCTATGCAACTGTCTACATTGCATATGCCTACAGTCATCTCTATCCTCAGCTGAATAAGCAAAAGCAAACTGTACTCCAGGCACTCCAAATCCCGTATAACACAGAAAGCCCATATTGGACTTCCTTGCCACTTGGAATATCACCAAGTTCCATAACCACAATAAATACTAATGCTTTTTGTTCACCTGTAGAAGAACTGGATGGCCAAACACAACTTGATAAAGCCAAAAAAATTCTGCATCTTATTATTTTGAAAAGGCCTTGGTACACTGTTCACAGACTAAGGCAAGAATATTTTCAGCAGTTTACAACCTAATGTTTAGTGTTAATAGAAAACATTTCCAGAAGACAGACTTATAGTTACTAATCAAATTATAATTTACATGGCTACAGAAATACATTCAAGTCTGTAGTACGAATGCCAGTGATCTTACAATGATCAGCTAGATGCAAGTGTTAATTCCCAAAATTCAGAAATGTGTCTATGATTATAATCTCCTGGATTAATGACTGGTGGTCAGAGTGTGGGAAAGGAGGATGAAGCTAACCTTGTTCAAACAGGTGCTTACACAGTTCAAGGAATAAGACACTTGAAGAAATACATTCTAAAACGGAATCATAATGGAAGCATAATGGAAGTGGAAAAAGAATATTCTTCAGTGGATTTTAGATAATTAGAAAACCATGACAAAACTGCTATCATACTGTTCTTACTCAGCATTCTTATGAGCAAAATATAAGACACAGTTTTCCTAAAGAGGAAACAAAATATGTAGTATGGGTAAGACTAGTTTCAGGTTGTGCAAAACAAATGGCATATACGAACAAGTGTTGTTAGTCATTCATTTGTGTTTGATTCAGAGAATAAAGGTCCATTTCAAACAGCTACATCTCAGTTTAGCAATAGCAGTGAAAGTTAAATCCTTATGAGCAACAACTGTACCACTGTTTATTGCTAGGGCACATGTAACAGTAAATAAGAAGGTCTAACCAAGACAGTATTTAGATAAAATCTTACATTAAAGTTTCAAAATGTAACTCGTAACATTTTCTGACTTACTAGGAAGTCTATATTGTCTCCAGAGCAGTCATATCTAACATGTAAAGTTAGTTAAAAGATTCACTACTCTGAAAAATGAAAACTTTCTGTTCACAAACATCTTCTATTGATCCAAGATCAACTCGTTAGGCTAATCCCTGTTAACAAATCACTTGTGCAGGAAACTGTTATTGCTTGAGTGAAGCCACCCACACCACCTGTTTTCTTCCAGCTAAAGAAAGCCAATCAGTTTGCAAGAGGGTGATAGCCAATATTTTGGTGGGATACAAGAGCAGAGGATGAAATGCAGATACCCAAGGAGCAGGGAAAGAAGGAAAGAGGAAGGAGCAGAATCAGGCTGAAGATGCTGTTAAAAGGCTGGACACAACATGCTGAGGAAATGGTACAGTYCCGCTCAGCCTCGCTAGGTTTTCCTTCCCAGAGACAGACTTGTAGTAGGTACATGCTCTCTTCTGTCTTAGCAGGGGCTGAAGACACAGGCTGAGCAGAGCTGCCACGTGTCTCCAGACAATTTGAGGGGACTGCACGTGGGAACAGTTCTGGTCACGAGTCCACATTCATATAGCTGGGAGATAAAGAAAGGCTTCCAGAGAGGGCGTGTATCTTGGTTCCTACCGTGGATGAGTATTTCCATGGATGAGATCCTAGCTTCAGAAAAAGTARGAGTGGCAGAAACTGGGTCCCTGTTTAAAAGGGTATAATATTACACTCTGTATTGTGATACTTTGTGTGATATCCATACTGCAGAAGATTCAAATTGTGATCCTTTTCAGCACTTATAATTTATTTCCAAGCTTCAGGATGATTTCTGAATTGAAAATAGTCATCACATGAATCAGTGATGGAAAACTTGGGAGTCAAATCAGGAGAAATGAATAAAGCATAATTGAAGAACAATCTAGTTTTTTGGAAGAAGTGAATTCACATTTAGAATTTGAAAGCGATTATTAAGCACAGACATTCATTTTCCTTCACTGCAATCTCCAAGTGTCTTCATTTTGCGGTTGCCTACATCTTCAAGATGGTTGCACAAAGGAAAAGGAGGTAACCTTAGGCTGACAAAACTGCTGTTGATATAGCCCTTCTAAGGGTGAGAGATACAGACTATTTTACTTGCCTGAAAATGCCTTAAGCCATTGTTTATATGGTTAACATAGGAGGCTGGAGAGGAAAAAAAGGGGGAGAGGGGACTCAGTGTATTTAAATATTAAAGTAAGATGATGATCATTAACACACTTAACTATCTCAATTCTGCAGCAGAATTGTCCAGTTCATGTATCTTTACCACAGGGGCCTTTTTTTCCATCAGTAAGAGATACATTTCAAAAAGTGCTAGTCAATGTGTTAAACCGTACTATATTAACAACTTTTGTTGAACATATGCTAAATCCATGGAGAATTAAACTATTGTGTCAAGTGTTGGCAACACATTTCTCTACTGAAGATATTGCCAACTGATTTAAATGGAAACTTTCATTTTCCACTGCGAAGGAAAACGATTACCTTCTTCAGATGAACAGTTACTCAGCTGATGAAGTACCATAAAAAGAGTCTCTCAAATATTCACTTAAACTGAAACATTGACGAGCATATACTTTATTCATGTTAGGTTTCTCATTGTTACAGCTGTTCCTTTCAAGTCCAGGTTGAACTGAAATTTGGGAGTTACTGCCACCAGTCATTGATATCTACCATTTTTTCCCATGATGTTATCTAGAATAGTAGCATAAGCCATATTTTAAAAACAGCTAGCTTTTCATTGTTAAGTTTAGCAATACAGCAAAGTCCAACATCTCCTTATGTATCAGTCTGTCTTGGCAAACACTAACTTTTTTGTAAGCTTCCACATGACACATCCCTCTTGATCTATCTTTCCTGTATGTTAAGACACAGCTTCCATTCCCTCCTCAAAACTTGGGAAAGAAAACAACAAAAAAGGAAACCATGAATTTCAGAAACCAAATTTCAGTTTTAGCCACTGTTTTTCTATGCATCGATGTTGACAAGTAACTTCAGTTTTGCCATATGTAAAACAGTAATATTTGCTTACTTCCAAAGAATAGGAATCAAAGATTAGGTAGTCATTTAAAAAGAGACATATATACATACACTTTATTTGATGCTATTTCTTAAGATTGTTTTTTCCATGAGGCAGGGAAAGGAGTACCTTCTTAATAGCTTTATGCCTTGCTACAATATCCTGCAAGTTCAATGGGAAAAGTACCTTTCCGTATTTCTTTCCTGTCGTTCCTTTAACRACTGAAAGCTTAATTAATTCATCTTATGAAAAAATTTAGTAATGATACCTAATAAGCTATTTGTCCTAAAAGTGATAATATCAGAACATATAACTAACAAGTCTTCGTCTTCTAGAGACTGCTTTGAATTTAGCCAGTGTCTTTTATTTAACCATATTATATTATTTAACCATACTATATTCCAACAAAAGCTATTTTGGGAAGAGAGAGGGACAAAGCTGGAGCAAAACTGTTTTGGCTATACAATTATGGGAATACTGCTATTATTCAGGCATCAGGAAATAGGAAGTGTCATAAAAATTACTTCCTTACCTTACTTTCCTTTATTTCTAACAAAAGATCAAGAAGATCTCTGGTATAAATGCTTATGATGCCAAAATATTGGATGGCTTTAATCCAGGATATTAAAATAGTTCCGGCTTTTGAAGTCTGAATTTTGATTTTTAAATACTGATATTCCTTACAAGTCTAGAGATCAGCTATGTTGTCTGTCCTACTCTACTCCTCACACTACTAGTCTTTTATCTACTAGCCTTACAACAAATAAACATCTTATTACTCAGAACCAGGTTATGCAGTTGTTTTGCATCTTTTGTAATTGCCTTCTCTTATTAATTTTGGCAACACTCCAGTAGTTATTTTGGGAAGGAAAAGATATTGGGAACCCCTAACAGCCAAATTGATTACAATATTTTTCAAGTGTCCTTAAAACTAACCTTTGCCTCCAAAATTTTCTATAGAAAAAAGTTCATTATAAACTATACACATGGAAGTTAGAAAAAATATGAAGCATAGTATTAACTAGTACCACTGTAGTTAACATAAAACAAATAAAAGCATTTGATGAAAGCAATTTTGAGCTTGAATCATATATAAATATTGATAGAAATCATTTACAGTTTTCTTGTACACAAGCATACCATGGGAAAAAAAAATAAACCGGAAACCCATTTTCTTACATTTATACAAGATACTTTACATAGTAACAGAAACTGCTGATTTTATCCCTGTAAAAAGCAACTCTGCTTTTTTTTTGTAAAACGTAAGTGTTCACAAGTAACACGTTTTGTTTGATCAGTTCAAGGGKTTTTTTGCCCATTTTATTGAAATGTCCTTTGTCACAAACCATGCTGCTTCACATTCTGTCAGTGTTACATTTATGCTATCAGAGGTGTACTCATACTCCCTCTAAGAAAACCATGCATCGTTGTATTCAACAAGACACTTATTTCATTGCCAACTCTCTAAAACATAAATATAGGCTATAAAAATCTATCTATTAATGAGGAACAAACATGCTAATAAAGAGGAATGGAATACACTCACACATTCCAAGTTTATTCTGCAGTATCAGAAGTTCCCCCCCTCTTTTTTCCTACTTTTTAGCATCTTGAAATGATTCATGGTTTCTCATCCATTCAGTATCAATACTGACCATATAAATACTGACATCAGTTGTTTCCTATGAAGTACAAATCCTCAAATTTGCTTAAAGCAATGTGTCGACAAATACTTGAAATCTCAGTTTTAAAAACATAGTATTTTGCTGTAGAACAAAAATGTTTATGGCCTTATAGAAAGAAGGGAGGGAAAAAAAAGATGACGACAGGAGGGAAAAAACAGGGCATGCTGCTTTCATTCATGTAGTAGTGATGTCAGTGTCTGCAATGGTAGCTGCTTTGACCTGTAGGGGCTCAAAGCTAAAGTGGTTTCACAGAATCTGGTTTAGAAAAAGAACTGCTGGCAAATCACTGAAATATTCCCAGCAAAATAGTTTAGTAGGATACCCGATTCAAAGAATCTATACTGGAAAAAGGCTGAAAGGAGGTGAGGAAGGGGCAGGTGTCTTAAGAAGAGAAAAACATCTATTCATCAGAGTCATAAGCAGTTTCCAGCACTGGCATATTCATGAAACAATCTAAGTCAGACTGCAGAGCCAAAGACAAACAGATCCCTTGCACTGGTAAGAAAAACAACAGGATTATACCTAGAGTGTAAGCTTTCATTTTACAGCAGTGCGAAATGTTTTAAAAAACTGACAAAAACTTAATCAAGTAGCTTCCCCAAGACTTGTATACCGATAACAACTATAAATAGCTAGAGTAGCACATTGTTTAAGAAGCTGCAGCAAGATGGTCCACGTTTGAAAATAGAACATTTTTCAAGTCCTCCATTATTACTGCAGCAGTCCTCCAGTTCACCAATCAATTTTCTATATACTATTACTGCCAGATATGCTACAAACATCATTTCTAGTAGCCACACATCACGTATCAAAATGCTGAGAACAATCAAGGAAACAAAGACAAAATCCTGCCCCGTGGCACCCAACTATACTCCAAATTGTGTAAAATAGCTCTAGGTTTTGGGGTGGGCTTTTTTTTTTTTTAACCTTTTAATTTACAAGACTACAGAAATAGGGTATCTTATTGCCCTAGCCTGCTAGAAAATGGTGCCTGTATTTCTGCAAAATAGAGCTGTTGACGTGTGCGATTGTGGTCATTATTAGGGCGATCACGTTGTTTTCATTCATTCATTCAGGATTTGCTCGMGGATGTCAGTTTCTGCAGCTGGCCTGACCTGGAGGAGGGGGAAACAAATTCCTCACCGTGCATACAGATTACCGGGTGGATTTCTTGATGGACCATTTATGATTTTATACATTGCACTCATTAAACTAAATCAAGCTGTGTCTGTTGCTAACGTGGTTCACCATGAGACAAGCTCAAACAAGTTTAATGATGGAAAAGTTATTTAGTACTAATTTATAGTCTGATTTATTAAGGCTAAAATAGCCCACAGATGAAGAACACTAAAACCACTTTCTAAAATTAAAGTTGCCCCCTCAAACAAAAAATTCATATGCAATAATGAAATACTTCACAGCTTTGCAGTGTTTTTCTTTGCTTGCAGATAACTGCCCACACTCCTTCCTTGTCAATACACCTTAAGCATAGATCTTTATATACTGCACCACCACAATGTTTTGCACCAGATTCCCAGAATTAAATAATTTACAGTATTCGTCATCAGCTTCAATGTTAGCACTATTCATATGCACTGAATTTTTTTGTTTTGCCTAGTTCCCCATTAGCATTTTCAAAAGGTTAAGGAAAGAAAAAATGGAAAATCTACATTAAATATTTAACGCAATGGGAAAATATGATCTTTAAAATTGTAAATATACCTTGAATGAAGCAAAACTACTGCAGACTAATTCCATTTTAAAGGATGCAAAAACTTCTGCATAAATACGAGATCTTTTTTGGAACGAAGTTAAAAAATATCTCTGTTCAGATTATAATAGATCAGATTTGATAATCTGCATAAGGACAAATACTATACAAGGTAAATTAACTCCATGCGTAACTGGCAGTGATATCTTGCTCATTTGCAGCATGCTGTCCATGTCCTAGGACCATTCTGATTACGCAGATTTGCTGAAGCTACAAATACTACAGATTGCAAGGATTTACTACACATTTAACAAAACTGAAGGGTGGGAGGATAGGGAGAAGGTTAACAGATTCCATTGCTACAAAATATGCTGGCAACCAACGCAGACCACAATTTGCCACAGAAATGAAACACACTAAGACTTAAGGAGGGGACAGAACAAGCGAGGATTATTGAACCACATAAAACGTTCCCAGAAAGAGATGTGTGATACCTGATAGCTACAGCAAGATAACATAAAAAGTGCATTTAGTCTGATTCATTCAACTGCTAAAGTGATGGGGGAGGAAGGGGGGGGGGAAATAAGATGGCCACTGCCACTTTAACACATTCAATAATTTAACAGACAACCTGATGCAGGTTAAGTTAAACTTACTAAGAGTCACTTTTACATTTTAAACTTCACAGGCCTATTTTGGCTACAGGTTTTTGTTTTGATTTTTTGCAGTCCTAAGGATTCAATATTAAATATCTCAAGTAGGCAGACTGTGTCATTTGTTTTTGAGCATCTCAATATGGGGATTTCCTTTTTGTTTTGGTGTTTGTGTTTGAAAACATTACATAATTTTAACCCAAGATGTTAAAAAAAAGAAAAAATGCAAGTCCTTAAGAAACCAAACCCTGCAAAGGAGAAGAGCATTGAAGGTTTGGTTTTAACGTGCATTTAAGAACTCAGTTATGATACCTCAGACACAAGTCTAACTCGTTAATAATATGCACAAGAATAATTACACCTCTAGTCAGGGAAGCGGGTTAATTTTGGCCTCGTGCCTCACTCCCAGCCACCCACCTCCAGCGCGTGTGCGCTGGCAGAAGAAGCGGGACCCCCGCGACCGCGACGGGCCGGCAGGGCGCAGGGGAGGCACTTCCCCAACCCCAGGCCCCGTCCCGGAGCCGGCGGGGGAAGCGGTGTTCTTCCCAAGCCCGATCCCTCCTCGGAGGGGGGGTGACAGCTAAGGGCCCGGCGCTGCTTCAGAGGGGAGGCGGGGGCCAGGCGCTGCCCTCGCCGGCACGGCACGGCACCTGCCCCGCTCCCTCGGGGCGTCGCGGGCTCGCCGTCGCCCTCAGCCCCCGCGCCGGGGCCCCGGGGGGCGGGGGGGCAGCGGGGCCCGACACCCGCGGCGGGGCGGGGAGGGGGCCGGTGCGTTACCTCGGTACACCGGGGAGCTGGGGCTCCGTCTCTCAGGTGAGCTGCTCCTCCTGCTGCCGCCGCCGCTGTCGGGCGAGCGCCGCTGCCGGCCCTTCACCCTGCCCGGCTCCGCCGCGCCGCCTCCCGCCGCCAGCGGCGGCGTCGCGCTGGGCGGCGGCGGGCTGCCGCCGCGACCCCCGCCGCCCCCCGGCCCGGTGTTGCTGCCCACCGAGGCGGAGGGGGAGCGGGTCGGGCTGTGCTGGTTGCCGCGCAGGAGCTGGTAGGGGACGGTCGCCCGGATGGGCTGGAGCAGCCGGCTGGTCCCCGCCGCGCCGCCCCCGGCCCCGTTGCCGGGGCCCCCGGCCGCGGCGCTGCCGGCGGTGGGGGATCCGGCGGCGCCGCGCCGCATCCTCTGCGGCGGGGGCTGGTGGTGGGAAGGGGGGGTCTGCGAGGAGCTGGACGAGGAGGACATGGCGGGGACGCGCAGCACCGGCGGGTCACTCGCTCCGGCGGGGGACCCGAGCGCTGCCCCCAGCGCCCCGCATGCACCAGCCGGGGAGGGGGGGGGAAGGGGGCGGGGCAGGACGGGACGAGCGCTGCACGGCCCGAGGGAGTCTCCGCGCCGCCTGCCCAGCTGCCCCCGGCGCTTCCTATCGGCGACGGCGGCTGCTCCCACGCCAGGCTCTGGCCATCGCTGCCCGCCCCAGCGCAGCGTCGCGGGCACCGGGGGCGCTCCCGAGCCCCGCAGCCGCTCACATCGTACAGCGCTGCCGGCTCAGTGCGATCGGCGGCGGGGAGAGACGAGCGCGTACGAAGTCGGAGGGGGTGGGATGGGGAGGGAGGCGTCCGCGGCCAGCTCCTGCCCGCGCCAGCGCCCGGGAGCCGCCGCCAGCACCACCCGCTGCCTGCACCGCCCTGCCTCCGAGTGGCAACGCGCAGCCCCGGCGCCCGGCCGCGGCGGGCAGGGGGCGGCAGGCGAGCGCGCCCATTGGCCGCCGTGGCCGCGCCAGGTCAGGCCCCATTGCCCGGCGACGCCGTCGCTCTACTCTTCCAGCCAATGAGAGGGCGGGGCCGCCCGGCGGGGGGCGGGGGCCGCGGCGGGGTAGGCGGGCAGGGGGAAGTGGGATGTGGCAGCCACAAGAGGGAGGGAGGGAGTGGGAGGAGGCGGCTGGGCTCTCTTGCAGTAAGGACGGGCATGGCTGCTGCCGGTGTGCCCGCGTGCTGTCGGCCTCTGGCGGCGGGCGGCGGGAGGGAGGGACGGGGAGAGGAGAGGAGCGGAGCCTTCCGACGGGCGGCGCCCTGCCGGGCCCTGTGGAGAGGCGCCTGGCGCGGCGCAGGGCTCCTAGCTTTCTGTCAGGGTAGCGGCGGTTTCCCCCGACAAAGCTGCTCTGTCGCCGCCGTTCAGCGCGGCGGCGTGTGCAGAGGGCAAAGATGGCCTCCTCTGCCGGTAACCGGCCCGTGGCTGGCCGCGTGCGCGCTGCCGGGGCCCCCCGGCGCGGGGCTGCTGCGGGAAGGGCTGGAGAGGCGGACGGGGCTCCGCGGTGCGCTGCTGCGCTGGGGTCGCCCGCAGCACGGGAACGGCGCTGGCGGTCTGCAGGGATGTAAATACGTGGTGAAAAACAGTCCCAGAGGCCGCCTATTCAGTAGGATACAGAGACACACTCAGTTCAGCGTTGCCCTGTCTGCTTTAAGATGCTGTCTTTAATTTTAACGGCAGATTCTGTGCGCCGAGTCCTGTGCTACCCATAATCCCGGAGGAGTTGCTCTACCCCTCCCCACTTCCTCCACTCCCAGGCAGGGAAGGCTCCGAAGCAAATCCTAAGTTATCTGCAACGAACTTTATTCACATCAACCAGATGTGACTATCAAGCCTTTATGATACTTCTTTTGGTCTTGCTAGAAGATCAAGATATATTCAAATTCTAATTAAATGTATCATAATTTCATGCAAATTTATATAAAGTTTTTTGTAATGTACATCAGAAAACACTTTTCAGAGAGTATCAAGAGGAAAATAAAAAGTTTTACAGTGATATTAAGGAAAGTACTTTTATTCTAGGAGAAAGAGCTCCCACTAGATAAATGGATAATACAAGACAATGGGACAGAAAGAAAATAAAGATTAAGATGAGTAGTTTAATGGCTAGGAAGATAAATGGCTATAAGATCAGAGAGATAAGATGAGTTGAGTCCATCAAGAGAGCAGTGTTTATGTTGGATTTGATGTGAATAAGTTGTTAATGGAGGTGAAAGAAAAATGGAGCGAGACTTGCTTCTTGGAACAAGCCAGCTCAGTCTGATGGCCTCTCAGATTTAAAGTACAGGCTTAAAAAAAAAAAAGGAAAGAAAAAAAAAAGAATATAGATAGAAATAGAATGGCTGGTGTTTAACAAGCTGTATTCTACTATATCTTTACGTGATACAGTCTTAGATTCCATCAGTAATCAAGTAATAGTGTCACAATAAACCATATCCCTTGTACTCTTTTCAATTATATAATGAACACTCATAGTTCTCTTGTACTACGCTTCAGGTTACTACACTTACTCTACACTTGCAAAGCTGTCCATACCTATCTTTATCCTCTGGTAGCCCAGGGACCAGCTGATAGACCCAATGAGAAGCTGTATTGTAGGAAAATGCATCTATTCATGGGCTGTTAATGAGACTTTGTTTGTACTAGCATCATGTGATGCAGTCACCACGGTTATGTTACAGAAAGGGTAGGAATAATACACCTCACATCCACATGAAAGTATACTCAGGCAACAAAGCCACTTGTATAAATTAATTTTAAGAACAGTCGGCAACCATAGGTTTTTCCATTAGTCCAGTCTTCTGCTAACATGAGACAAATTTGCTAGTGTAACTGTGGCATAGAGATTTTCCCCCCTAGGATTTTGCACTGTGCTTAATCACTGCTTATGAAGTCTATCATCTACTTTATTTTTTCTGCTTCACTGCACTGGAATCAAAATGGCTGGAAAGCCTTCACCTGTAGAAGTCGTCTGCATACACTAAAATCAGTACTATTTTAAATAGTAAGCACATTTTTCTAGATCTGTAACTTCATCAGATTACACTGCTGATACGGTAATGTCTTATTTTAGAGCAAAAATGATTTAGGGTCAGCTGAGCTGAGGTGCATCTTTGTTTGACTAGGACAATAGCTAATATGTTGCAGCTATTGCAGAGTACAGAGTTACACAAGATTAAAGTAACAGTGAACTAGTATAGCTCTTCTGAATTTAGCTGTTTAGACACTATTCTACCTTCCCCACAGATAAAAGTCCATCACACTCATCAAAGCAAGAAAGATTTGAATAGGAAAAATAGATGCATAAAGACAAGGTAATCCATGATACAAAAAAACCCCCCCAACAACACTGAAAACAAAAACAAACCCATCAACAGTAGGTCATAGCATATTAAAATAGCAATAGCAACTTCTCCTTTCTAAAGAAATTGAGGACTATGCTGTAACCTTACAGTCCAAAGCGAATGAGCACATAGCCTGCATAGCCTTAAAGCAAGCTATAAAAATATCACCCACTGCAGGGGGGGGACTTTTCCAGTCAGATGGTTACCAGACATATCAACAGTTATATATCGTAGACTTCACTCCCCCCAAAAGTGTGGGGCTTCACACTCCCCCCCCCCCTCAAAGAAAAGACTTTCAATACTTTCCTAGCTAGGATTAGAGTCCACAGTATAACAGCACTGCACCATGCACCCAGGAGACATAGTCACATCTAGTTCAGAAGAGATGAAGAAAGTATTCTTCCTTAAAGTGGCATGCCCACTGCTGATTTGTTTCATTCAAGTTTTTGGTCTAGGTTTCAGAGTACTTCTGTTAGGGAATACCATTGATCTCTAACTAGGAGAAGATGTAACAGGGAAAGTGAAGCAAAAACTGAGCTCATATCACACACAATCTTCACATCTCTCAAATGCCCATGTTTGCCTTAAATACCTTGAGACGGCTTTTCAAAAGCCACATAAGTGTTTCTTGCTTCTCATTTCCATTTTAAGAAACTACCCTGAAAATCATGTCAGATCACATGTCCTTAAGGAGAGCTCACTGGAGGTAATGGGAGTTTGATTTCTGAAACATAAAGCCTTTGGGGAGACATATGGGCATTCTTAGCATAATTTCTGGCATGGATAGGCACCCTGAAAGCAGTGAAATTATGTATTACAGCAAGAGTGTGGAAGAAAGGGATAAACTCAAGGAGCAAGGCACATATGGAGCAGAGCTACACACATCTATCCCACTATTATTGATTACTAATGGGTTCATTTCTCTGGGGCCGAAACAAGTTTACTGGATTGTCGTGAGCTGTGGAAACCAAGTAGGTTTAGGCAGTCACTGGACAGAGTGCAATCCTAATCCATGCTAGTTAATTCCTACTAGAAGGTTTTAGAGAGCAAAAACTCTTCAAGTCTGGACAGATCTTTTGTTTCGAGGCACTTACACTGGGAGCAGAGTCTTGATGCCCAGATATCTACTTGCTGGTTTCATTATTTTAAAGTTTCTTCATCTCCCTCTGCCTCCACTTTCTTTGCTACTCTTTGCCCACTCCACTGAGAACCAAGTTTCTTCTAACCTTCTCAAACATTTTCACATAGTGCCTAACACAAAGCAGTGATAAAAGGGGGTACATTTTTACCTTTACTTATCTTCTGATCCATTCCTTGTATTTCACTTATTTGTAATGAGTTTAGAATTGAGAAAATTACATTTGAGCTGAGAGAAATAGCAAGATGAAGTATTTAGGTCCAAACAAAATTCTGGAAGAAACAATCAGATAACATTAGCTGCAGCAGAAGACTAGAACGACCCAAGGTGCAGYTCTTAAATGATAAAATTTGGTCAAGATACGCTTGTCAGCCTTTAGTTACAGAATATATAGTCAGGAATGAGAACGCAATCTATAGTTAGGGCTCCAGTGTAAAATCTGACAAAGGTACAGAAATGTGTGTTTACTGTTTAAAATAGTAGTGATATTAGTGTGTGCAGACTACTTCTACGGGTGATTGCTTTCCAGCCATTTTGATTCAGATGCAGTGAAGTAGAAAAAATAATGTTGTTCTTTGCAGTGAAGCACACTCCATCTCCTTGCAACTCCAAAATGTTAAATCGCACAGATATGATCCCTTCAGATCAGCTGATGACTCTCTGTAGGTTTCTTGGGACTTACTTTGCAATTATGCCTCTGAGTTCTCCAGGGCTGCTGATATGAAGTCATTATCAGTAGTAAAAATAGTAGTACTATTTTTTGTTGACACTCAGCAGAGAAGAGGTTGGAGTTGAGGAGTTTGGGTGAAATGCAGAGGAGTGAGAAATAGGACCGGACAGAAGTAAGAAGAATGAAGTAGAGCAGGAGTGAAAATGGGACAGGTAGATGCTAACAAAACCAAACTTCTGCTTCCACATTCTGTCTACTTAGAAAACTTCCACCTCTTGATGAATTTCAAGTCTCTTGCACATGTTATCTTCCAACAGCAAAAGGAAACCCACTGCTGAAGGCAAGTCTCTCTCTCACGCTGCAGGAGTAGAGTCATGCATTCTAGCAGACCAACAGCAGAAACTGCTGGCGATGCCGTTGATGACCCAGTTTAGGGACCAAACGTGGTCAAGTGATAGATTTCTTTTCCTTATGTCTTTGTTTTCCTGCAAATGGGAAAAAGGCATTAAGAAAAAGCACTAAAAGAAGGTTAGATCTATAGAGTCAAACAGCATTTGTAATGAGTCAAATTAGTATTCATGATCACCCACAAATTAGCATATTTCAGAATTAAGTTTACCATGGAATTTCACCAGGCAGGCATTACAGTACTGTCTTTTTAGTCAAATGCTGCTTGTTATCCTATTTCTGTCAATGCACAAGGTGGATTGTAGCTTTGAATAAGGATTGTATAACAAGCAAGCCAGGAAACTACAGAAGAGGAACCCTAAGATTTCCCTTAAGAAATTTGAATATCATTTTGAATAACTGTCTTTTTTCCTGTCTGCCACAAGCTTTTTTTGATATTGGATAACTCAGTTAAACCAAAACTTGCCCATTAACCATTACTTTTGTTATAATAAAATTTTATCTCATCTGGAATCAAACCTGCTGCTACATCCTCTTCTCATCTTCTTCAGGAAAATAGGCCAACCACTTGGGACTTTTGAGTTATGTATTCCCTAAGCATTTTGGTTTAACATAAAGGCAACCATTTAACTCACAGCTAGAATCATCAATCCTTTTCTCCAAGCTCCTAATTCCTCTAAAAGTTTTTGTTTCTATCCATAGGTACTGGTAATTCCATTCAAAACTTTCCCTTAGCTAACAAGTCAAACATGTTGAACCTTACCCCATGAAAAGCTGAGTTTTCTCTAGCCTGCAGTCCTGCTGTAGGTTACTTACTATTCCTTGTGGTCACTTGACTCAAACACCATCTCCATCCCCTTTCTCCAGTTGGTTATCTGGGAAAAAATCTAATTTGGCACAGTGGGGACTAAGAAGGTGTAGGAGGGGAGTAGTTCACAGGAGTAGCTGAGGGGTTTTGCAGGTTTTGGGGTTTTTTTTCCATTTGCTGAGCATTCAGTATGAGGACACTTGAGGCCAAATTTGCAGGAGAGCTGAACACCAAAGTGAAGCTGTTGGCAATGTGCATTAAACTAACAAAACAGTATAAAATGCTAAGTATTCTGATAAACTGAGGTGTTAAAAATTAATGGACACTTCTGGCATTTTTACCTTAATTTCTCTTGCCAGGTTCTTGTCTGTAAAATGACAATAATAATAGCTAAATAATGCAATAATTCATGTTGCAAAACACCCATGTGCTACATCATAGAAACACCTGAGAGGAGGCAAATTACGTTTTCAGTGTAGCTTAGATACTCTATGTTAAGTGTGTACTGGAATAGTACTTTGAATGGAAAAGATAAAAAGAAACAAGTAAACACCAGTAGCAATTTCAGTGTGTTTATATTGCTGTTTATATTTATGACTAATCATACCAAATATAATAAGTGATAGAAAAGCTACCATTTCATGTGAGCTATAACCTTTCTAAGAATGTTAAGAAAACACAAATGTGCTGTATAGTACTTTGATTTATGTGGCATTTTACTTTTAAATGAGCAGTTTCCCCTTAACAAGGTAGATTTGAAGCCATTATGATCTGTCAAATCAGTTATAAGTGTCTGATAGTATGGCCCTAACACCTGTCCATTAAGATTTCTTGATTTGGTTTATATCTGATTTTTATTGTTCTTTTTGAACTGCATTAAACATGCAAGCCCCTAACACAACCATGCCCTAGATGTTGGGTTTGTATGTTGTTAATAAGCATACATTTTGACAGTGCTGATTTAAAAGGCAAATCTGAGGTTCTGGGGACACTTATCTCCATTTTAGAGAGTCCTTCTCTGGATTCCTTCTACCTCTCTACTTATCCTACTTTACATTTTCTCACAAATGAAGCCTTGTTCACTACCATCTTTTCTCCTAGGCGCGACAAACAGCACAGAACTTTCTTTAGAGCTTGTCATCACCACTCCTTTCCCAGCCAAATGGGATGCTATCGAGTGACATGAGGTACTCCATAACCACTACCAGGAGACAAACATGCTGTTTCTGCATGTTCAAAGCATGAGAGTATTCTCCTGACAAAGGGTTATTGTAGCATGGTAGGAAGAGTAAAAATAAAATGTATTGAAGAGACACATTTTTTAAAGAATTTTAGGTGTTGCTAGTCCATAAGCTATGTACTCTTAGTAAGTATATTCCATTTTGAGAAGTTCTGTGCATACAAGTTATAGGGCTACAACACAGAGTCACAGTACTGAGAAGTGCTGGAAGTAATTACTATTTCCAGTCAGGTAATATATTTGCCCATGGAACAAATATTTGCTTGTAAATGTGGTCTGTTGGTGTGACAGCTATGAAACAGGCTGTAACAATTAGCCTAATGCTAATTTACATACAATAAAAGTGCATTTACATAACACTAAGGAACAAACCTGTAAAAATAAGAAAGTGTGCAGTTAGCTTAAAAGTGTAACATCGAGGTGGCATAGTATTTAAGTGAAATATATGATGCATTTGTGTTTTAACTGCATGTTTCCCTGGGTTTGTGGGTTCATGTCACAGCCTTAAATGCATTTAAAAGCAGGTTTGGGGATGCAAATTTCCTTTGTAGCCTTTACATCTCAAACTGAAATAGACTGAAAAACTTAGACGTCATTAAAAGGGAGACAAAGGGAAGGGAACTGCTAGGAAGTTTCAGCAGCTGGGATAATCTCCCAAGGGGAGAGGTGGAAACCTGATTCCATGAGTCATTTAATACCAAATAAACAAATCACTGGAGAATAAATTGTAAGGCATGATTTTTTTTTTTTTTGTTCATTGACTGAGGGAGGGCTAATTGAGTTAATAGAGCTTTTCCTTTTTAAAATACTGTAGTAGTAGAAAACATGCACAATGTTATGGACTATAGTCTTTTCCCAATTATTTCCCATGAAAATTATTCATTGTCATGTTGGTTCTTGCTGTAAAGATAATATAGTAAACATATGAGTAACTTCGTCCTGTGCACTGTGACCTAAAACTTTATTTGCAAGAAAAGATAGGACCCTCAAGAGGTGCTGAAATTCAGGATCCTTTTAGAAAGTGGTTTCCACTGGTGTAGTGTCAGTGTTTTCTGAGCATTTCAATATAATTCGGTAAGAAAGTCCACAGGCCCAGCTATCTCAAGTCCTGCTATTAAATACTATGCATTAGTGACAAGGCTCTGAGGAAGGCAGCTGAGAAGTTGTGTGTGCTGGCACAATGTGCTTTTGGTCTCCAGTGGAATCCAGTAGACAGATAGAAAGAAACAAATAATCCCTTTGCATAAGAACAATAGTAACATGTCTGTAATCAACCATAATTATGAAATCACTACCAGTCAGAGCTGTTATAGTCTTGCCTGTAATCAAGAACAACATTACTGCAATATTTACTACTCTTGAGAGTAATCTGAGAGTTATGGCTCCTTGGAAAGAAAAGTGTTACTTGGCAAATCTATATGCGTTATTTGCCCAGAAAGAAAACTCTGTCTTTCAGAGATCAGGACAGATCCAATGAAGTTCATCTTCTGGATGTTTTCTTCAGATTCTTCATAGTCTTAAATGACAAAACCCCCACACATTACTTTAAGAAATTATTTCCAAGCTTGTCATGTGCAAATTTGAACTGGCCAGCCAGGTAAATATGGGCACACTTAATTTCCCTTATGCTTGAGATATAACTAGAGCATTGTATCTCCACTACTGGTGGAGATATAACTACCACATTCAGACAAACAGCTGAAATCAGTGTCACCGTGCAGAAATTTAATTTCTTGATTTAATTTTTAATTATTATAAGTCCAGGATGAAAAAAAAAAAAAGCAGTCTTTTTCTCCACTTGAAGAAATGTCTCAAGTGAAAGTCCTTCTACATTACTGAGTTATGGCTTTGGCTCTTTCAGCAAACAGTGTATCATCTCTGTTGTGTGAGAGGGAACTTTAAACAGAAAATGTATTTAGAAAAAGAATATGTGAGATAACTCATCATACAAAGTATAGAAATGGGGAGTAAGAAGTGCAGTTGATCATGTAAGGATAGAAGGTAGAATCTGTATCTCTTAATTTTGGAAAGGAGAAAGGACAAAGAGTATTTTTTGTGACTTCTTAGCTCACAAAGGGACAGAAGACAAGTCTGAATCCAAAAGAAAGCAATGGAAGAAGAAAAAGCTTGTTACCTTTAAAAAAAAAAAGTTACCTCAAAAAGCTTGGAAGCCAATTAATAAACCACTACAAAGCTCCCCAGAGAAATTGGATGTTTTGTTCAGAGAGTTATATAGATGATCTGTAAAGCTGATTTGGAGGGCACAAAGGCTGACACAGACAACTCCCCAAACCAAGCCTCTGAGGTTACAGGAGTCAGCTCCTCAGTTTGTGTCTATGGGGGCAGTTCTGCCAAATCCTTCTTGGATACAGAAGCTTTATCAGTAGGAAGGATCTAGACTGCCCTGCAATGCTAAGCCTCCCAGTGCTGTCCTCAGACTTCAGGAAGGGCTCAATTCTCATTCCAAAAGCATATAATGTCACCCTGTGCCTCCAGGTCAGCTGAGTGGTTGCTAGATCCAGCAGTCTTCTGCTTTTTGCTCTTTCTTTCTCTCTCTCTCTTTCTCTCTTTCACAAACAATTTATCTTGGTATTACCTTCTTTTATCATTTACTTATAAGACATCCAAAAGGTGAACCAATGCCCCAAGGCAAGGTGGGCCGTGTAAATGGATCTCCAACTAGAATGTCAGCAGACTAATAGGTAGCTGGGCATTTCCTGGTGCTAGGATGGCTGCTGGCCCTGATTAGCATCTTACACTGACAAGTTTTGTCTGAAAACAGAATCTGATGGAGTCTTCCAGAAACTGAATCAGCTTTGCTAAGTTTGGTGTTTTAAGACTTTGGTACCAGCCACAGCCTGAGACACACAAAGCTTGGGTGCCCAAGTCAGGGCAACCAGGCACTTCCACTCCTTTACTTGAATGGTTCTTAAAGATGGATGTTGTCTGTTCTGTCACTTGAAGGATGCAGGACCCTCATCTAAGGATGAAATTAGGTAGCTGATCCCACAGGTCTACTGAAGCCTGCGAGTCTTATTTTGTGTGGGAAGGACAGGCACATCAGACATCAGACAGGAGAATGGTGATCCCCTAAACACATTGAACTGTGCTTATTTATGGATCATAACCCAGAAACAGGGAAAGATATAAACTATTTTATGTATATTTGGATTTTTTTTTTTTTGGTCTTAGAGGTCCACAAAGCAATAATGGAGATGCCAATGAAATTTAATATATAAAACAGTGGAAAAAATTAGGAGGACAAAACTCAAGATTAAACAAATAACTACTGCATGACAATAAACAAGTGAGCTTGATTTTTTAAAACTGGATACATTTCTGTACAGAAGCCCCTTTTCTCACTGCTGGCTGCATAAAGGAAGGAACAGAGGCAGCTGCAATCACCTCAGCTTCAGAGGTGTGCCTCTGAATAGTCAGTCCTGCAAGAAAACACCTGGACAGGCTTAACGAACATTATTTTCTAGAATGTTCCCCAAGCTCTTCCAGTAGAGAAATATACCTTATAAGTGCGAACATAAAGAGATAATTTTCAAAGAGCACATGGTTTGATTTATAAAAGCTTTCTTTAAGGGCAGAATTAATTATATATCATACAAATTTATTACATATTCTGTTTATACAATTATAAAACATTATGGTTAATTAGTTGTGGTACAGACTCCTGAAGCAGAATATGGTTAAAGAATAAACAAAATGTTCAGTCAGCTGCAACAGTGGTTAACAACTTACGCTTTCATATCACCTTTCATACTGAATTCTCCTGAAGTGATTTATAAATTATGCAACTCAGTGGATTTGGGTTGCTGGTTTTGTAAAAGACTAGAACTCACTGAATCTGAAATGACCTGGGATTCTTACACCTTTAAGAAATTAAATTCAAAATATTCCCCAGCCTTTTTTAATTGAACTGTTTTTCCTGTTTACTATCATAGCAGCTCAGTGACTGAGTGATTAATCATGATCCTATTATGTCTGGCATTGTACGTACACAGAACATAAGTACTTCTCCATCCCCCTTTCCTCTAATACATACTGACTGGCAGCAGTGAAAATCTCTATCTGTCTGTATTTGTGTTCCAGCATAAACAATAGCTGTTCTAAAAATATGGGTGAAATCCTCATCGTGAAAAGATTTTAATTGGATTGGACTGTGTGATATTGCATTTGTTTGGTTTTCACACTACATTTTTACACCATTTTAATGCAATGAAATGAGCTGACATGACACACGTTAATGCCTCAAACTATTTGACATGTTTGGATTTTATTCCTCTTTTCCCATTACATTATTAAAAGAGAGGTAGCACTGACTCTTATTGTTATGTATATGCTGCTACAGGTGTCCAGGGAGGTTATATGTTTTTGGAGATCTCACCAATGTCATGAGGCTAGAGCTAAAAAAAAGTACTGCCATTTTTTGTGTCCTGGAGTATTGTACTGTTTGCTACACACACACACACACACACACACACACACACACACACAAAGCAGTTCTTAATATGAAAGCACTTATAATATATATAGGACAAACTGAAGTAACAAACAAGAGGAAAGAGGGAAAAAGAATGAAGTTATATGAGAATATGTATTTAGTATAAACTAGATATATATATTCTGCCAGATATACCACACAATGCATTTATAGGGCTACAAATAAACTGAAAAGAGCATTCCCCATTGAAAATGTCCCAGTATATCAATATCAATTCTCAGCTTCCTGAATACATCATGAGAGAAGTGAGTTTTGAGATAGCTTTGAAAGAAGGCTGAGTAGTGTTTTTACAGTCTATTTTGGGAATGATGTTTTATACAAGAAGGCCTGAAAGAAGTGTATGAAAGCACTTTCGAGAGAAGTAGATACATGGCCAATTGAAAATGGCATAATCAGCTCTGAACAAAGAGCTGCACAGTAAGACAGACGATAAGATTATAAATGAGTGTCCAATGGACACTACTAATTTGTGTTCAAAATGGCAGTAAAGGGGAATGCCAGGAAAGGATACAAAGGAATGCTGATAAATCATAGCAGCAATTCAGGAGGCTGATCTTGACTTCAACATTTTAGGCTCAAGGGGAACCAGATGTGTGTAATGAAAGTGGAGGAATCTCACTGTAGATATGACAGTTGAAACGAGGCAATCACAAGAAATCACCTAAGAAAACACACTAAGAGAATAGAAAGAGGTAAAAAACGAACCTGGTGAGATCTCTGTTGAAAGAGAAAGCTAGGGTGGGGATCTGCTACTGAAAGAAAAGTTAAGGAATTGGCAGTGATTTGAAAAAGAAACTAGGAAAAGACAGAGAGACTAGAGTCAAGACAAGATTTCAGAGTCAGAGTATGATCAGTAATGTCACCAGCAGTGGAGATGGAAGAAGTCCTGAGATTTGGTCACATAGTTAATAGTGACCTCAGAACAACCGAGTGGAATATATACAGCAGAAACTAAAGAAGACTTGGGCAGAGATAGAGTAGGCAGAAAGTCATCCGAGGTAATTGTTTCAGGCAGTGCATTATTTTATTTTGGAAATTATGGTCAAGAGGAAGACTAAGCAGCAATGGGAGAGCAAAAAGAGGTTAAATGTAGGATTTTTGAAAATATGGATGAGACAGATATCCTTATATGTATGTTAGGGTAGCCATGAAGAGTTAAGAAAAATAATAAGATGAAAAAAAGCAAACAGAAAATTATATGATTACTGGGAAAAGAGGAGAGAGTAGAAGAAAAACTGATAAGAATTGCCAGGATAAGTGATTAGGAGAGAGAGGAAAAAGTGGGAGAGCAGATGAAAGCAAAAAGAATATGAATTTGTTGATCAGATCTTTTGATAAGAACTGCTAACATCAATGAGAAGAAGGCAGAGGGGTAAAGGTGATTTTAGGAGGGAATTAATGGTAACTTTACCATATATTTTTAGATTATAAAAATGGAGACATCATTACTTAATTCAATGTGACAAATATGTAAAAAGTGAAAAATTTTTACAACCTCATGTTTTAAGTGTAAATAATATTAAGATCCTCAGTCATATAGGATAGTAAAGTAAAGTTTAAACATTATCAAGGATTTGTGTGGGAAAGTCGTAGTAAGCAACTGTGGAAGAGCTGATTTTTGTCTTCAGCTACGCAGGAAAAATGTGTTTGCATGAAAACAAGATGATTTTTCAAAGATATTACTCCCTAGTATATATAAACATTTGAGTTACCACAAGGAGATCAAATACTTATGGAAGTTTTATTCCTATATTTAATGCAAGTTGAGGTCCACTTTTGTTATTGTTTTGCCAGCTCCCAGGCATTTCCCTGCTTCCTCACTGGCAGCATAATGAGCAACACATCACTGGTGATGGACAAAATTCTACCACTGGAAAAGCAGCGTGTTCGTCTGGTGTTTAAAAGTCATTTGTATATCTGGTTCTTCCATACCTATAAAATAAGCTTCTTGCTGCTTAATTTTAGCAGTGATGGTATCAGACACATGGTGGGTAGAAAAGATTTAGTAGCTCAGCTTGTCCATCCTATAGTCCTAAAAGCTGGAATATTTCATCCAGTAGAGGTTTAAGTTAGCAAGTTAAATCAGCTTCTTGCTTTCAAGTGGTAAACTTTCCAAATTAGAGTTTCCATTTATGACTTCCCATCTAACAGTTTACTAAATTTAAATTTCAGTATTTTATCGTCTTTTTCCATATATACAAGTATGGTAACACTAAAATGTGCCACTTTATTATATGCACATGAAGAATTTTAATTGGTATTAGTTTTGTAGAAAAATTCAACAATTTGAATAACTGTACAAGATTCTTGCATATAAGCCACTACTTAAGGAATAAGTATAAAGTTTATGAGAACAAAGATCACATTGATTTACCTTTTGCAACATCATTTTAAGTAATTTATTTAGAAGCTCTAATACATGCTAGCATAATCAGTTTGATCCTTTGATCCAAGCATCAGAATGCACTGAACTGGTGTCGCTGTGACATCTGAGTGCAATGTTAATATATGTATCTCAGTTTTAAAAGTTTGTAATAAGTAGGCCTTCTGTATTTGCATACTGGCTTCATTAAGTTTGTTAGCAGTCCGGCTTTTCTGAGCATTTCTTTCTGCTCAGAGAATCCCTGCTCTGCACAGATCTAGCATAGCACTCAGTAGCACAGCTGCATTTCTCAGCCAGCATAGGCTCTTATAGTCACTGGCAGTTAAAACAGCTCTACTGCCAAGAAAACACAAAATCACTTTGCACCCCTCCTTCTACTCCAGCACAGCACCTAGTCCATCCAGACAAAGAAGAATCTTCTTTCTGCATCCTGGGTTAATTCTCTGTTAAATATACATGGAGGAATAGGAATGCATACCAAAGAGYAGGTAAATTCCAGCAATTAAGAAAAGGTGAATTCTGAAACTTTGTCTTTGTTGCTGAGTCTTCTGTATTTCCCATATACCATTAGTGAAGTCTAAGTTTGGCAATGATGCAGGGAAATGGTCCCCTTACACAAATGGTTTTTAAAGCTTTTTGTAAAAACGTTTGTGAATCAGTATTTCTTATCAAAGAAGAGAAAAGAGGCAGAGGTGAAGAAAGGAGTATTTAGCTCTGAAATCAGAGAGATTTTAGGTAACAATAGCATTTTAGGACTAAACTATGAAGATACCTATATTTCAAGCAGTTTCCACCTGTCCCTAATTATAGTAGTGCTTCATTGTAGTGCTTCATTCCCCCCCAGCAACTTTACACACTAGATACAGAAGTACTGAGCTGAAACTACATATAAACTTTAACATGTTCAGAAAAGAAGCATACATTAAAAATACAGAACAAGTTGTTATAAGACATTTAGATTTGTCTTGAAACCACCATTTCCTTTCAGGAATTGCAGTGCACTCCTGCGCATACAATGGCAACTCTGAAAAACAACATCCTCCAACATTCCAGCTTTTCTAGGCATGCTTTAATTAAAGGGATTCTGCAGTACAAGGAAACCTGAATATTTAGAAGTAAAACATTTATTATAAAAGTACACTGTTATGAATCCATATATATATTCAGAGAGAGAAAAGGGAATGCTTATAGTAATGCTAGTAGTTCACATGAATTTACAAGGGCAAATCATGCTTAACCAACCTGACAGCCTTCTACAGTGAGATGACTGTCTCGGTCAATGAGGGGAGAGCAGTGGCTGTTGTTTGACTTGACTTTAGGAAGGCTTTCGACAYTGTCTCCCGTAACATCCTCATAGATAAGCTGATGAAGTACAGATAAGATAGATAAGTGGTCAGTGAGGTGGATTGAAAACTGGCTGAACTGCTGGGTTTAGAGGGTGGTGATCAGTGGCACGAAGTCCATCTGGAGGCCAGTCACTAGTGGTGTCCCCCAGCGGTCAACACTGGGGCCAACACTGTTTAACCTCTATTAATGACCTGGATGATGGGACCAAATGCACCCTCAGCAAGAATCTCAAGTGATTCCAGAACTGGGAAGAGTGGCTGATACACCAGAGGCTAGTGCTGCCATTCAGAGGGACCTTGACAGGCTGGAGAGAATCACTAATCTTTTAACAATCTCATGCAGAATAGCAGTTATGAAAAAATCCTTGACACTATCAGCAAGAGATCCATTCTCCTGGCCTCATTCCTGTGCCACATTTCCTGGAATGCAGTCTCAGTCTAGACATACAACACTTTACAACTACTTTTAGCTATGTCAATGTTTATATTTTGAATGGGTATATCGATGCACAAAAAGAATAGCAAAAGGATACCATGATTTTGGGCAGCCTCTTCTCTTTTCACTAAAACATGCCCATAAGTAGATTCCATGCTGAAAATTGTTTTATCAGCCCAGTGAATATGTAATACTACAGAATTTTAGTCTCTTAACTATTCCAATTGACATGGAAGGTAAATGACATTATGCACATATTTATTTGCTTAAAACATACAAGTCATACATGGGTTGACATGTCTGGAGCCACAGCTGCAAGCTGTAAACAACACTCACTCCATAGAAACTGTCGAGGTTGTGTTCAAAGAACTATTTTAAGAGGCAAAAGCTTTCTCTCCTAATTTGAGAAAGTAAAAACAAAACTCACTTTGCCTAGCTTGTTCAGATCAGGATGAAAATTTTCTAACCACTGTCTTATGAAGTCGTATCTCCCTTTTTTTCCCCTTATATAGATTGGATAGATCATAAATATAGAATGTATAAATTGTAGGATATAAAAATAATCTATGAAATAACGTGCTGTGAGTGAAAAGAAGAGAATTCATTCTGGTTTGGATTACATCAGAGCAATCTCATTAGTTTTTGTGGAATAACACAATGGAACTAAAAGACTAGCATGATCCATGTTTTTAGGAAATATGTCAGTGGCGCTAGACATGCTATGTGCTCTTTGCACAGCACATACACACATGCACAGCCATGGTACTGTTCACTACTCAACTGCATAGAGGACTAACAGGGAGAGCAARTGCTTGGGCCTGAGATCTTCTCAGCAGGGGAAGTGGTTCCTCCCTCACCAGACAAAGAACTGTCTGATATGGCATGTAAAGGAGCATACTGCAACTGAAAGGCAATGTGGCAAAGTCCCCATCTGTAGAAAGAGTAGGGAGCTAGAAAAGATTCATCACAGTCGCATAGTTCATCCAGCACTTCTTTCTGAAGTAATGCCAACATGCCACCTTTTGTAATGGGAGTGAACCACCAAAATTGTTATCTACCCGTCTGATGGGAGCTTGTACATAGATAAGAACAGCTGCATGTCACCTGTTATCAAGAACGTGGTTGCTGGCCAAGGGACCTGTATTACTCCCTTCTGTTTTTAAGTTTTAATTTTCATCCACCATGGAAAGATAAAATTAATTCCAGTTTAGCTTGAAATTCCTGCCTGCACAGGTGTGCTGTGAGAATGCCATTGTGATGTTCAATTTAAAGCTGGCTGAATGTTTTAGTTGACTATGGTAATTATCAGAACTATTGGTTTCAGTCCCCCCCTCCCACTTTAATTTGGATCAGATTTGCCAGATAGTTTCAGCTGACTTTTTTCCTAGATAAATAAAGCTAGAGGATGAAAAGGAAATGATATTGCCTTTTGATGCAATACCTGGTGCTCAAACTATGCAGAACATAAGAGATGTGTATTTAAGACATGTCCTCTTCATGAGATTATTTGAATTCAAGATTTTAATTTCCTACCTATATGAAACCTCTAATTATCATGTTATTAGTTTTTCCTGGGTGGGGTCCTCAGTCCCTCCTCTTGATACTATTCTACTTTGTATATGTAATTAAATACTGCCCAGAGCAGGGAATCCAGCTGTCCCACTCCCTGGATGTGTGCTCTAAGCAGCAGGGTGGAGCAGCACCTCTGGAAGTTGGGCAGGGAAAGGTTCGGAGAACCCCAAGGTCATCCTAAACATGCCCAGCTGCAGACTCTTCTGCCCTCCTCAGCTGGGGAAAGGAGGCAGGAGCCAGTGTCCCTTCTTCTCTGCCTCTGTTCTTTACATCCCTTTGTTCCTTCAACAGAGAAAAAAATTGTGAGGGCCAGAAGTAATAAGTTTGTGATTTATAGGGGTAGGTCTTCTCTCCTACTGACCTAATATTTATTATGCATCTTATGTGAAAGTGGGATGGAACAGTTAAAACAGGAGAGACTGAGGGAGATTCACCTCTGAACATCCTGTCTCCTGAGGTTAGAGGATTCCTCCAAATTCGCTTGATTTCTCCTTGGACTGGGAGGGGACCTTAATCCAGATTCCTGCATCTTACTGAATAAAACAGCCTGACCATGCAGCTGTTTGTTAGAGGGAGAGCTCACTACTCCAAACCTTTGTGAATTCAGCGCTTTGATTCCTCTTCTTTTATTACAAGCATGCCTAAATAAAACATCTAGTTTTCTGTCAAATGGAATGACTTACTCAAACTGAGACTTTTTCAGTTTTCCTTTTCATCAAGGAAAAAAAAATATTTTGGCTCAGTCTAAACAACTTTTATTTGTTGTTAATTTTGTCAGTTTGGCAACCAATCAAAAAAATCACTTGCACAGCACTAGTTCCACTGTTATCACTCAATGATTTCTATAAATATAGCAAATAATGTGCCTGACACAAAAGTACACCTATAACATCTTTGTTATCTACAATTTTTAAATTCCCATCCCAGTTACACCTATGCCACTCCTTTGTTTTCAGTGGCATTGTACAGGATTAACTGAAGAAGGAACCGTGTCTTCAAAGTTAATTAAAATGTTGTTGATGAAGACCGAGAAGGAATACTTAGAAGTTATAGGCGAAGAGATTTAGATACTCAACACGGGGCAGTAGTGCCCAGGCTTTCAGGCTCCTTATCTAAGGAAGAGAAATGCTTCTGGGTTTTCGCAGTTGTGAAACAACAAGCTAAAGTCAACATGAGGTATAGCTACTTAGGCTTCCCTCAGAGGCTTCTATTTTCTCCTTTCTCTGGAGGCCCTGTCTTCTCAGTCTGGTGCTGTCACATCTTTAATAAAATCAATAATCTTCCTCTGGCTTAGCAGCTTCATGAATTCTGATTAAGCTTTATGCCAATGGCTGCATATTAAGAATAAYAGGCAAGAAGAAGACTTTAGTGTCTCAATCTATGAGGCATTATATTTTTTTCTTTAGGCAAACTGCTATTGATTTGATTTTTTTTCCCAGTGTGGCCTCTGTAAATAAAGTGTTAGTACACAGTACACTTACTGTACCACTTCTCATACCTACAGACCAACTGTTTCTGATGAAGACCTACTTTAACTGTTCTATGACTACGAATGTGTTTAATTAAAGGCTCATACGGTAAGCCTTTGGTGAGAAAGTTTCATGTGCTCACAAGAATTAGTATAATAAGAAATCACAATGGTAGCATAAGAAGTGAAAAATCAGAGTGAGCTCTAGCACTGCATTTCAACAAAACATCAACATGGAAGCATCCCCATAACATTAAAATTCAATTAAGTATTTTGGGGGAAAAGACTAGCACTGAAAGAAGAAGTGTCTGACTACAGGAAGTTATGTTGACAAAATTTCATAAAGTGGAAATTGGAAACTCATACTCTAAAGCTCTGTTCTATTAACAGTTTGATGTCCAAATAGGTAATGTGCAATTTATGAGAATTCTGTAATGTGATCCAGACTTGGATCCTGTTCTACTTGCCTAAGAATTTGTTATTCTTATTTAGAAAGCAGTGATTTGAAGACCAAACTACTCTCTCTGATTTCTTAAGCCTTTTTAAAATCATTTTTTATATATATTGCTCATGGTAATTTTCTATGGGCTCCGCTTTGCAGCTCCCTGTTTTCAGTCCTCTCGGGCTCATTTCTTTGCTACTGTTTTCTTTTGGGAGACAGGGACGAGTTTAGGGGAATTAGATGTTTGTGTGGGGGGATGATGTTAGCAATGCAATCGTGCAGAAGCATAGATAGACTTTTAATTATTGCTTCACTGTTTTCTATGAATGTGTCATGTACATGCAGTTCTAGGCTGACTTCTATTTTCATCTTTTGAGATTTGATTTACCAAAAACATACATAAGTCCTCTTTTCATATGATGAATGTTTTGTTTTCTACAGTCTTGTATATACTTTTTGTTTTAGTAAGTAAGTAAGTTTCTTTGTTGCTTATGGTCCTCTTGTGACTGCAACAGTAGGTAAGCATCTTTGTTTAACAGCTTTTATTTTTTCTGTATTGAAACCCTTTTATTTCCGGTATTTTTTCTGAAATGGGTTGTGTGGAAAAACATTCCCTAAAACTTCTTTGTATATCTCATTTTTATTTTTTAATGATGTCTCCTATTAGTTAGGAATATCCATTCCATTGGAAACCCTCAAGAGATATGATAGAAGCCAAAAGTAGCATATTTGGAAGTCGGCCTACAGTGAAACAGGAAAAAATTATCAACATGCTTTCTTTTATGAAGGAATCTATGGCCCAGAAGGACTTAAAAAATAGAAAGGGAGGAAAGAAGCAGCCGAGTATGATAATATTGACAAGGCTAATAAGCAGATTATAGTTTGAAAATATGCAGAAATCCAAGGAGGAGGAGCAGTAAGTGAGCTCTTTGGTAGCTGCCATGGTAAAGGTGACCCTGCCCTTCAGAGCAGTTACCTCTGCAGTGAGATTGGTAAGCAGATATCCAGAACCTCAGGGAATATCTTGCAGCAGGATAAATATTCCACAAAGATGAAGCTCGGGGAAATTGAATCCAGAAACAGGGAAAYGAAAATTAAATGGTCTGATAGGGGAAAGTGAATGAATAATCACAGACACTAAGACAGAGATCCTTTTTAAAGTTATTTCAGGATGCAGATGTTTTTGAGGGACCTTCCTCCACGATTACCAATTTGCATTTTAAAGCAGTTAGATATCTTGGACTCAAGATATCTAGGCATGGGCTAACCAGCTTCAGGTTAGTTCAAAGGTGACACAGAAGGGTATTCAAAACATGTTTTATAAAAAAGTAAACTTCTCTGCAGTTTACTTTAAATCTTTTCTTTAGCATTGTTGTTTTTTTGTTGTTCCAAGAATCATTTGAGATTAGTATAACTGAAAGAATGAGGGGGGAGGGAACCTCAGTTTTTTGGTGCTTAATATTATATGTGTAGGTATTCTTTTCTTTTGTTTGTTTTTAATAAAAACACTCGCATTGATTGTCTGGATCTTTCATACAGCAACAAGGAAGAAAAAATGTTTAAAAAATTAACTGTACAAGCTTGAGTACCTACCACTACCTTAAAATCACTTTAGAACACAGTGGATTTCAAGCTGACGGTATTATAGAACCCAATATGACAACAGGCAACTAATGCCAAAAACATCTGTAACTATACTATGGACTAAAACCAGGACTTAAATCTGATTACCACACCAGTACCTTCAGTGTCCTGTTACTGGCAAACAGTATCTGGTGTTGCAGCATCACATTGTTTTTTCTTCACCAGTTCCATACATACAGAAAAAAACAGCTTTGCCAGTTATGCAATGGAGTGAAATAAAGGAAATTTCCTTCTTTGTTTGGAACGATTCATATATTTCCAGCCTAATCTAACTTGCACTGCATTATATGTGCCACAAGGTTTAATTACATAGGAGCCAAGATGAAACTGGAGGAGCCCAGTAACCGTGGAGATTAGTGATCAATAATATAATACTACTTGTTTGTAAATTATCCATAGCCCATATATCCTTTTGTAAAAGGCAAATAAGCAAGTGAGATCCAGGCAGCATGTTCAATTTATTATTATTATTGACTATCTTCCCATTAATAATGTTATTTTCAGATTGTTCAATACAATATGGATCAGTCAAGAYGATTGTCTTTTGAGTAGCTCTTCAACATAGAAGCAATATAAAGGAGTGACAGTAAAGATACATCTGAGTGAGGTACGGTGAAAAATGCTTCCTTTTTTTGACCAAAACTCATCATGAGTACTGCTATGATGTGTTATGTCCCAGTGTGATTAGGAAAACATGAAAAAGCATGTGCACCATACACAAAACACAATTCACCTTCCTAATTCCTTTTCCAGTAAAAAAGTCTTTATCGTGAAGCTCACTAAAAGTGGCAACCATAATTTGAATACTATTTCAGATAATGATTATGAAGAATCTGGAGGAGGTTTTAAATCTTATAGTTGCTTTTCCTATTGGGTAGATTTAAGAAAAATTCTGACTAAGCATTGTTTATCTTCCTCCTTACTTTTAAAGAAACTACTAATCAGTTCTGCTGAGAATATTTTCCCTTGGAAAACTGATAGTCATCAAAATTTAAACTGCTCACATGCTTTACTATTTTGGCAACTATTTGGAAGGGAAAAAGTCTTTTCATTAATGTTAATTTCAACATTTTTAAGATTTCTAGTTGGTTTTCAGAATTACATTTCTAAAAATGGATATTATAATGTCAAAAATCTTTTCCACATTTTTTACGATTGTAAGTAATGTAAACTCAACAACGACCTGTTTTTTATTTCACTCCATGATGGATTTGTTTCCTCTTATTTGGGGATAATAATGATAATATAATAATTTTAAAAATCTTCCATAGAATATGGAATCTGTTTCCCCACCAATTATACATAACAAAGCATAGGGAATTAAAAGCCCTTTCAGAATAATTCATAGGAGTATTTTAGTATATCCAGAGAGTGAATGGAAGTAGGAAGGGAACTGGATGATATATATATATAAATATAGTTATCTATTTATCTGTTTTGAAAGGATTAGAGTTAACTGATTATGACAAATCCCACTTTTGTAATAACTACATAGTAATTGGGTAATTGCCATAACAAATCCCTCTTTCATGATTTCAAAAGAACATTCAGGATCTCTTAGGTTTGACTCTATGCTTGAAGAGTTCTTGCAGTGAAGTCCTGTGTAAATACAACGGCTGCCTGCCGGTCAGGATAGCCTTCTGGTTTGGATCAGAAGCATGTTTCTGAAGTCAATCTCCTGACCATTCTTCCACTTACTGTGCAAACTGGATTGCTGTTGAATGAAGCTAGACCAGAAGATACGCTCCAGAGTCCAGTGGGCATTCAGCCCATAGGACAAGACTATGGTAGTCTAAATACCCCCTATCTATACATTCACCTAGAAATGCTTCTAAGGGTGAATGTTAGGCCCTCAGCCTCAGATTTTTTGCTCTACAGATCCACTCCCATTGGGCTGCTGTACTTGCTAGTGTAGTGCTGTGGTTATGGACAAAGAGCTGTGTTAATGCTCTGGATAGATCAGTTTAACAGAGTGAATGGGGCTTAGGATTTTCTCAAAACCTCCTGTCTGTGACCACCCTGCACGAATTTCAAACAGAGCTCCTCCATTATTCACTACTTGTGCAAAATCCTGTAGAAGACCTCCTCAGCTGGTTAAGAAACTGTGTTTCGTCATATCAACCCTAAAATATCTTACCAATTGCCCTGGTAAGTGGCAGATTGATTTTAAGCTGGCTCTGCTGACATCTAAAGTGCCTAATGGAGTTGGTCCTAGCTATTTGTGGAGTTTCCTTCTCGAGCCTCCTGCTGAGGAGCAGTACTTTAACACCATGCAGAGATTTCACTGTTACGCTGGAGGTACTGAGGGAGTTGCAGTGTTGCTATGGTGAACCCAAGCATGTAGAACTTGTTTGCCCATGACATCAGGCTTAGTTCATCCTTCACTCTAAGCAACACCTGGAAACATTTGTTTTTCAATGTTTTTTTTATTTTGACTATGAACAGACTGTACTTGAATGATATCCCTCTGATTGTTTTTCTTAAAACCTTCTGTTCATTATACTCAGCCTCTAAAATTAAAACACATACCCCTCTACCTGAAATGGAGGGAAAAGGCAAGGATTTAAATCTGAGAGTCAAGAACACTGACCCTCATGAAAGCAGTTGGACTGCTGCTGATCATGGATATAAACTGTCTGTGTCCACTTGGGATGCAGGATGCTGAGTCCTGCAGCCCTGGCTTTCTGGTGTTCCAGATGGGTATCTACTGAAATGCACCATAACTTCTCCTCTGCCTACACACATTTTTTCCAGTGAAGGTAACACAGGGAAAAAAATACCAGATGCTGAGGCCTCATCTTGATGTGCACCCAAGACACAGCACGGGTGTGTATCTGAACCAGGAAGTTAGTGTTTCTGACCTCTGAATTAGATATATAATTACTAGCAACTGGGAGGTAGGAGTCACTGTCCATGAGGAGCAGGGTTCATGTCCAGCTGGGAACCAGGAGCAACTACCAGTCACAGAAGCTAAATTTTGCCTTCAGAAGAAACAAAAACTCCTGGCTCCCAATTGATCTTCTTGCTTCTACTGAGATCAGTGATCATCCTCTCTCCAGGAGCAGTAGGGGAACCCAGTGAGGGGCTGGCTCAAGTCTGTGTCAGTTAGACAGGCAATTAGCTGAATGGTGGTATCCTACAAAGCACAACGCCTAAGGAAACCTGTAGTATGAGCTACTTTGCTGAGTTTCTGGAAGTATTCCAGATCCAGACTATTCCCCCCAAAAGCACTGAAATTCTCCTACTTAGCTTTGCGACCTTAATGTTCTTTTAGATTAAAAATTACATGTCTTTAATTGTCTTGATTTAAACACACACACACACAAACACACACACACACACAAAACACACAAGCCCAAGACAAAGTGAACCCATCTTCTGCCCTGAATTCTCTTACATTGGCTCAAACTGCCACCCCACCTGACTTATCAACAGCACTGGAATTCAACTTCCTCATCAGACTGGTAGTTGAAACCATCACTAAAAAGGCACAAAGACCTTTACCAGTGAATTTCTCAGATATTTGCTAAGAGCAGAGAAAAGGTGAGACAGAGTTGCCTAAAAATAGACATGAGATGCTATTGTAGGGTAAGTTCTGTTGACTGGAACACACAAGACGCACACAGAATCCTTGGCAGGCATTAAATACATAAATAGCACATTTTTAAAAAGCATGGAAGTCAGCCACATTTTAATGCTTTCTCCCTGCCCATTTTTAATTCCACTTCAAAAAGAGGTCACTAGAATTGCTTTTCCCCAAGCCTCATTCTTGGAAATATCTAATGTAGAACTGAATTGGAAGTGATCCCCTACCAGGAGGGATCACTGTTCTTGACCAGATTCTGCAACTTATTTCATTTGATTATTTTCTCCTCATTTAGCACTTAAAATCAATCACTAGGGCAGGGAAGGAGATGGGGATTGAAGGGAAGACAATAATCAAAGTAATAAACAACTCAGTTCCTGATAGAGAATGTATGCTTCTATAAATGATAAGTAAAAGATAATCATGTATTTTTTGTGTTTGTGAAGTCAAGTATTTTCATATAAAATCAGTATTAACATTTTAAAAAAGCTTTAGAAGCATACTACCAGGTTTTGTAATTAAACTGAGAAAACATTCTACATTGGATATGTGAATTTAATCTCTTCAGTTAAATATAAAAAATGTAAATACTTAGAATAACCTGATTGATTCCAACTGCAATTTTCTATAATAAGAAATTATGAGGATAGAGTGTAATTCTCAAGGCAAATGTTTCATGTGAAACCAACAAAGATTCAGATGTAGAAACTGCAACTTCATCTATGTACATAACAACTTCACATAAGTTACAACTGGGAAAGTTCTGAAGTACTGTTTTTTTAATGGGCATTAACAAAACAAAATCTTTTATTCCTTCACTCAGAATAGCTAGTAACTATGTTATTAACAGCAGATATGGCAAAACAACACATAATTCCAGCCAGTAGAGTCATGTGAAGCATCTGACATCTGAATTAAAGGAAAATGTAAGAAAATTCTTCTGGGAAAACTTAAGACCAATCTTTCTTACACAACACATCTTTCTGTGAATAATAATTTATATATATATATATATATATATATATATGAGGTTATGACACACTTATGCTATCCAAATTCTTTTTACACTAATTTTCCTATAAACTTTAGAACAAATCCTGTTCTCGGTTATGACAATGTATATTATAACAACTTTGCTGAAACTTGAGTTTGTGCAAAAATAGCTTTTCCCTTTTGAATTGCTTTTTTATGTGTGCACAAAATATCTTTCTACGCTGCGGACAAGATGTAGGCCCCCACTGGCAACTGAGCTTCATGAAAGTTATGTAAACTCACAAGGCCATTTTCTCACACATTTGAAGAAAGACGCAGGCCAAAAAACACCAGTTGGTTTCTTTTGCTGACCTATTATTAAGCAGTATATTATGAATTCCAAATAAATTCATTTCAGGAAGTGGTCATTATAAATTAACTTCCTCCCCATCTCTCTACTTTGAAATGTTGTTCACTTCATAACTAAAGCTGCGCATACAGAATGAAGTTTTATTTTTAGCTGACTTTTCCTTAGATGCTGCATATTCTGATTTCCCCCTCTTCCCTCTATGGCTGGCAGCAGACCAGATTTTTCATTACATTTGGAGCAAAAAAACAGCCTACTGAACCTTTCCCAGACCACATTTTCAAGGCTTAAACACTCTGAACAAATCAAAATACTTATTTAAAAGTAAATGAATTCCCATTTCTAATACAGCCTTCCACTATTAATGACAGGTCTGATCTCTGCAGAAATAATTCATCTGGGGAGAAGAGGAACAAAAAGGCTGAGATAAATTCAGCCTAGCTTCAAGCACTTAGCTGGAGCCATCTCGGTTAGTAACTGTCATATTTGGCTCCCTTCATAGTCGGACAAAGGAAGAGAGGACAAGCCAGAGGGTAATTTTGATTTTAAAGTTGGCTGAAGAGCTTCTCTTTCCCTCCTCTCCTGAGAGTAGAAGGAAACTAGGACAACTGGGGTTCTAATTAAGCGTAGAAGTATGAAGTAAACAGAGAAGAGATTCTTATCTGAGAATTTCCCCTCTTGGACTTTCTGGCCTGGACTGAGCCAGCATACCATGAGGCACTTAAGCAAGGCACCTAAAAGTTCAGGTTGGATGTATCGGGGACAAAAGGTTCAAGAGAGGAAATTCTCAGATAAGAATCTTCCCCCTTCTCTGTTTACTCCATATTTCATCATCTTAATAATGTAATAAACACTGTAGAAGAGGCTTCTCTAGGTCAGAGGAGTTTAAGATCAATAGATATATACAGGGGAAAAGGTAAACAGAGTAAGTGTTGCCAAGTTACAATGTTCTCAAGAACATTCCTGTTCAGATATTACAAAACAGATTCTCAATATCTTAAAAAGCATGAGCAGTGCCAAGCTACAACCTCATGGGTTTTTTTCTGTCAAAAGCATAGGATATTCTCATTTCTGATGTTGGCAGTGCCCTGTGTTAAATCTCATTGTGTGGGATACCTTCTCTAGTCTTCCAGTGCTCTGGCAATTCCTACTTTGATCCAGTTTGCTAATAGTTTTGCAAGGTTTTCTGTTCTGATAGCAGTTTTGGAATAGTCTTAAGAGGTGGTGGACTACTCGGTTGGATACTGACAAATTACTGGATCATGATTCCCAGAGTATAGTGATATATCAGAAGTGAATTGTATTTCAAACGCGAGCTTTTTCAGCATTACCTTCACAGTTTTTCTTTGGGAAGGCACACTATCAGTTTGTGCACAAGCCATAGTGAGTCTTTGAAGCAAGATGATGCAGTAGATCCCAGAGAGGCCTTGTTCAGTTAATTGTAATTTGTCTAAAAACACAATAAGCTATTTGCATATTTCCAAGTAAGTGTTTATTCTTTACTTGAATTACCTCATCTGTTTACAGAGGGTGTGCTAGCTGGATTTTTTCCCTCCTAAATAACAATTATTTTTCTTTTGGAGAAAATAATCTTTGTATGGTTGTATGGCTCGCTGCTGCAGCAGACACCCTACAACACCTTTTCTACAACATGCTGCGAAGAAGAGGATTTACAACTCCACCTGACACCATAAAATTATTTTTTTAATTGCTATGTGCATATTCTTCTGAATAGGCAGATTATTGCATTGCTACAGGAGATCCTCACAGAGTAAAAGTCTTATCTGACTCCTTTTTGATGTCTAAGGTAAACAGATCAGTCTTGGGATGACCTCCTCTTCTAGGAGGTAGCCTCTAGCACCTTGAACTAAATCTCTTATTTTGGTTGAAACAGGGCGAAATGGCTCAGGCAATCTGCTAAGAGTGGAGGACCACCAAAAGGTGATGTTGCTTAGTTTGATGTTTTTAAAGGTATGCTGTTTTCCAAGAAGACAGAGTAGGACTGCAACACCGCTTTGCTCATTTATAACAATTGTGTCAGGTATCTGTCATTACCTGGCTAGTTCTGTAGGAGACAGGAATGTAAGTCAGTCAAGACATTCTGCTGTGCTTTTACCCCCAGGATGTTGATGTGAAACATCCTTTTCTTTAAGGACTGTCACCCCTGAGATGCCTATCTGCCAGGATGTACCCCATCACAGAAGGAAAGTATCTGTCAGGACCCAACTGGATGGAGGAGCGCATTCCCCAAGAGGCCTTGGACTGACATTTCTCAAACAGGGCACAGCTTTCTTCTGAAGGAGGGACAGTCACTGGAGGTGGTGGGGAAGAGGGTTTGTTTGAGAAGGGTAAAGACTGTAATCGGACTTACAGGTCTTAAATGTGAATGTGAACAGTTTTGGATAAAACCTATCATCTTGGAAAATGATTTTATTCCTAAAGAATCTCTCAGATTTGCACAGACCAGCAGCTAAAACAGTTTGTCATACAAAAAGTAGGGAGATAACCACAATGTGAATAGAGATAATTTCACCAGAAAGTCTTTAAAAAACAAAAACACATCAGCCAGCTTTGTTCATTTACTCTAGTAATTTTTACAGCTGTCCTAAAATTTAAACCTTGTCTTTAATTTAAAATAATAAGATTCAAGATGAGCTTTTAATATTGGTTTCTACTGTAAAACATTTTAAAGTTCTATAGCAAAAAACTTTATTTCCATTTTTCGTATTCAACAGCATCTTATTTGATGCCATTTAAAAATCTGATGGCAACTTTTAGCTTTGAAACAGTTATTTTGTTAACTTCATTGTTGAGTGGATGAATCTACTGCACAGTACATGTAATAAACATGTAAAAAGCAACTATTAAATCCCTCTATTAATACACTATCCTTTGCCAATACGCCTTCTTCCCACCTTTTGCCTGTCCCCAAATGTCATTTAAACTAAATCAAAGTATAGAGAATTTTAACACTATATGTCAAATTTTAGCTATAACTAAACTACTGAAACTGATATATTATATCTGCAAATACTGTAATGCTACCTGAATTAAAATTTGGCAATTCTCTCTGAGGTAAATTTAATGCATATGACCTATTGCATCCTATCAAGTAGAGGGAGAGGTGTAAATGTTATTTATTTGAGAGATAACTGAAGGAGAGTTAACCAAACTACAAAAGACGTAAAAGTCAAACAAGTAACGAAAAGATCCTTTGAATCAGTTATTAAGTTAAATATTAAATCTTTGACAGAAGTCCTATCTACACATGTAACAGGCAAAAATCACATTTACAGAAATCTAAAAATGTCTTGAAGAGCAGAATAAGCCAAACAGATGCACCAGTAGTTTCTAAAAACAGCTGAAAAAGGAAATTACAGCACAGTCCCCAAAACATCACACATTTTCTTAAGGAAAACAGACAAATTGCAGATCTCTTCATAAAAAGGGTGACACAGTGGTCAGACTAACGTCACAAAGTCTTTTTCAGTTCTAACAAGTATCAGTTTCTTTAAATAAGAAAACCATCTTCTCACCATGATGGTCCTTTTTACCTGAGTCCTTGTTTTATGAGCCCATCTGCTTCACACCTTGTTTCCAGTGTGATTTAGATGGATGCTCAAAGCTGACCTTTCACAACGGTTACACGAACATTTGGATACAAGTGGCTACTCCAGCCATAATGGTGATATCCACAAACAGTTGCATGAGGGATGTTTATAATTGAGGCTCATCTTTTTTTTGTTTGCATGTGAGCAGTTTCTTTTATGTTCTGTCATTGAAGTGCATGTGTTGACTGACTTAAGAGGACAGCCTTGTAAATGAGATCTTTGATCTCAAGAGTTTATTTTATCTCTGCAGCAAGGAAAAYTGAATTGAATTGGCTGGCAGAACTAAGCCCTCTCTCTTCTCTATTCTACAGCTGCTACATCCTTCTGAGGTCATCACAGCTTCACATCCACTGCTAGATACTCTGTTTTGCCACAGAATTAAAAAAGGCTTCTCCAAGGTCTCTGCATAGCCTGCATTACAATGCTGAAAGCTTTACAACTTTAACCATTCAGTGTGCTCAGCTTGTTTTGTTTCTGTAGAAGGACAAACCACTGAGCTGTTATAGAGCAATATCTAGGTCTCCTCAAACTACCCCAATATCTCATCAGAAAGTTAACTTTAATAGAATATTCACTGTGGGGTTTTTGGTAAAACTGTCTAGAAAGGCTACAGTATGGAAGGCTGCAGATTGGAAAGAAATATCTGCTCTGAGATCTTGAAAGAAGTGTGTGACTGATCATTACTCTCCCACTATTTACATTAATGTACAGAGGCATTAGCATTAGGACCTACAGGCATAATAATGGCCAATTAGGCCTTAACACCTTTGTACTATCTATTCCATGTACACAAAAAAGACACTGTAGGGGACAATACCAATTTACTTCCTAAGCTGGATCACCAAAACAATAGTGTCATCATATGCTAACCAACTGCACTTCATTTAGCTTCTATATTTTCATTACAGCCAATGCTTGCTACTACAGAAATGAAAACAGTCTTGCTTATTAGTATCACGTAGTATGAAGAAAAACCTCACGCATCTGTATGTAGAACCTAAGACCTCTGCTCCAGAACTAGACAGACAGCAAGATACTATGCCTAGAAGATCAAATTTACTTTTTACACTGTTGGCATCTGAAAATGATAAAATTCTGAATTGTAAAAAATCTAAGTCTCATTTTATGGGCAGTAATAACAGACTGGCAACACAAAGGGAACAAGATAGTGACTTTTCTCCCCTTACAATAAATATAAATGCTTACATTTCTTTTGGGTGGTTTTGATTCAGACAGAAGGAAGGCTAACAAGTCTCTATGCAAACAGATCTCTCTTGCAGAGTGAAGCCTAGGTCTCTGCTGAGAACAGACTTGCCACTGTGAAAGATGCTGAAAGGAAAAAGATACTTCTCTAGAAGAGTCAAACAAAGGATGTATGAATCTAATTCTTAACCCCCCCCCCAAAAAAAAAACCCACCTCCATAGTCTCAATGGAGGATATAGGAAGGTTTATAGTTTTCCTTAGTTTAAGGAATTCAACATATTGATGGGAAGAAATCAAGCCTAATGTACCTATTTCTGACTTCGCAAGCTCATTACAGAATGTCAAGCTTAATGCTCATGAACAGATGCAGCACAGCAGCAGGGCGGAACATACCCAGCTTGGCTTATTACTGCACTAAAAGGGAATCTACCTTAGGATTTTAAGGAGTTATTCTCAGAGTTCTGCCTCTTTGTTGCTATAACAGACACTCTCTGGCTTTGAAATTAAATCCGGTTAATCTGGAATTGCCTTGTCATCAGTAGAACAGTTGCAGTTACCTAAGAAGGGAAGGACTTATCCCCTATTAGCTGCAGTTCTGGTTCCTCTCCATACTCACTAGACTGAGAAGAGAAAACCAAAAGCAAGATGAATTATCATATCATAACAAAAGGGTGGTGGTGAGGAAGAAAGYAGTTTCTCATGGAAGTTTTATGCTGTTGTTCCAAATAACTCACTCATCTTGCACTGAAGGCTGGTTTACTTCTGTTGTGAACATAACAGTTTCTCCAGCTAACAGTGGTGTATTATTTTAAGTTACTGTAATTACTGTGGTGAATATGCTCTGTGCCTTTTTCCTTTATTTGCTCTAGGGTCAAAACCTCTCATCTGTGACTACACAAGGGTACGTTTGCCAGCTGCAGTACTGCAGTATCAAGGTTTGGATCATGCTTTACAGAAAACATCAGCAACTGGATCTGTAATAGTCTCCTTGACTGACCTCCAATACAGTATTGTCTGGTTCTATTTTTGAATTTATCTCCAGGGAATCATCTGTAGGGACTAGTTCATGATCAGCCTTCTGCTGGGCTGTTCTGGATGCAATTATTCTTTGATTTACCTTTGAACAAGTGGGCTTAGCTCTCCTTTTTCTACTTTTAAAATTAGACTTTTCCAGAGACCTGCATTTACAACTTTTTCAGAGGAAATAAGAAGTGTCTTGTTATGTTTGATTTATTAGGAAGTTCCATAAGCAAGCTATCACACAAAGCAGCGCACATCTCCTGCAAGTGAAATTTGGAGAATTGCAAATGAAACTCAAAATCTCCTGCAAACCAGTGTAACTCTATCTAAATAAACTTTAAGAGTGAACGCCTAGTATTATGTGCAGTAATGGCAGTAACAAAGCTCCCATTTACAGCACTTCAGTGGCACAGGTTTATACCTTGGTCTTCCATTATTAATTCTGGAGTTGACAACCTCTCTTAATTTTGACGTTACTGATATCAGCCATGAAATATCTTTCAGTTCTATCTAAACAATCCATATACGTATGCATAACAGACATAGCTAACAGTTCTGTTCAAGGTCTCATTCTTATATATGGAATTTGCAGAAAGGACAGCCATGGTGTTTTGATATCAATATTGATTATATTTTAATAGCTTCTAAATGGATTTTTTTGAATTAATTATATTCCTTCATCAGTGGTCAAATGTTTGAGTGACAATATATAGAGCCATTCAATATTTCTTGACAATGACAGATATACATATATTCCAATATTCATACATCTATGCAATAATCACTTAGCATATGATGTTAAACATGCCTTACACAAGTGATATGCATTTTTATATGAATTAAGACTGTTTGAAATCTTTAATTTTCTCAAGATTTTGTGTCATCTTCATGTTAGTAGTGGGCAAATGCTAATATCCATAAATGTTAATAGTTTAGAACAGTTCAGCTGTATTTTTTCTTATCCCAGTGAGAAGAAACTCACCGCTGCTATTTGGATAGCATTAAATTTCAATCCACTTCTTATGGACGATGTTAAGCAAGGGAGGGGTTTGAGCCTCAAGGCTTGCTAAAGAGAGGGCAATGAGGAGACATATTACTAGTACTCTTGCCACATGTAAATTTTACCATTTATGGAATACATTTAAGAATGCTGGCCAAATGTCTAACCTACTGTTGGTATTTCTTATCATGGATGAATACAACCCCCACACCCCTACGTCTCTTCTTTTCTTGTGAAAGGACAGCGTATTGGTTTGTGAATATAACTGCAGGATTCTGACAAGATAGAATTATTTAGATAAAGTATCTAACATTAATCAAAAATGAATGCCAAAAATCTATATACCAAGTCAGTTAGCAAGGAAAAAACAAGTATTGTGAGTGTGCTGGCTCTTCAACAGTGTTTTGAGGTTCTGCTTCTAGACGAGCCGGGCTGGAGAAACACTCCAGATGTGAAATGAAAAACAATTTGAATGGAAGCATGCTACTTTCAAAATGGTTAATGTGTAAAGGTTAAACATAATCATGAAGATTAAATTTAGTGCTTCAGAGAAGTGTTAACTAAAAAACTCAGCACACAGAATCAGGTTTAAACAACTTGGTAAAGTCCTAAGAAGTCTGAGTACTTCCCAGTTCACTACAGTATTATCCTCAGAACAGTGTCATGAATAACAGCTAAACCACTGCAAGACACAGACATAGTACACAGTGCACATCAGATGAAAATGTGATATATTTGATTAACGGGACTCTGATTTTTAAACAACACAGAAAAAATTCCCAAATAAAAATGAGTTCAAGCTCCCACAAAATCTGAACGGTCAAAGCTATAATAAACAATATCGGTGAAGCTGAGTAATAACCCACACATAAAAAATAACTCAATACTGTTTTATCACTTTTTATTTGAGTGCAGCACAGATATTTCCCTGAAACAACTAGTTCCAAACATTTATGAACATAATCGACAAAAATACACTAACAAATTTACTTAAATACATACATTAAAAAAAATCTGAAACAAGAATATTTAACAACCTAAGACATATTCACAATGTAACTTCTCCATCGTTTACAGTATTTATCTTAAGTACCTTAAGAGGACACATGTTTGAAAATATATATATTTTAAGCTATCATAGATCATAGAAAATATATGAAAATATCCACTAACATTTGGCACAATATAAATATTCTACACCAAGAGAAAACAAGTGTAATCTTTTGTGCGACACAGATCATTATTCAAACAAATCATGATGTTACATCAGTGAGCTGTTGCTCATGCAACAACAACTCAGGTTCTAGTTGGAAAAAACATTACATACTCAAAGCCTGTGAGCAGGCACCACAGTGGTCTGTGAGAATGCATGTTTAGGTACTTAGYCATTTAATTTAGCTGGATAAGAAACAATGTAATGTTTTCCTGTTGTTAAACATTGCCATCTGTATCTCTGGCACACAAATTAAAAAAAGAAGGGTGTGACCATTAAAAGTACATGTCCTGAGATTTCCTTCTTTAGGGGGCAAAGAGGTTAAAATGGAAAAGCTGATCTGTGTATAAATCAGGAACACATGTGGTAATGAGAACAAACAGCAACCACCACGCAGCCAGAAAGGGTTTCCTAAGACAACAGGAGAGGCACAAAATGAGACACGCAAAACACCTACTGGAAAGGAGTGCAACAAYTAATTTTCACTTTGAAATTGGTAAGTCTAATCAATTACAATCAATTCATAACTATGTAAGTATGCATAATTAAGTCTGGGTTTTAAAACTCAGTTTGACTGGAAAGACATCTGTCCAGTAGTATGAAGCAGCATTACTTTAGCACTAATACTGGGCTTCTGTCTGTAGAAGCTCAAAGATAATCTTAAACATGCATGACTGGATCTGTATCTTTAGTATCAGAGTAAAATAACTAATAATGCAGAAGTGCATTGGCTTCATCCTGAAGTTATGAAATGTTTGAGTCTACAGCCTACCTACTGGAAGTGGTACCAACAGCAAGTCTTATACTCAGGCTGAAACAAAACTCTGCTTGATTTCTTTGGAGATAAACATAGTACTTAACAGAGTAAGTTACATTTCAGTTAAAACTAAGAAATACAACACAGTACTGAATAACAACCCTTTTGATTTAATGCATCTGATATACCAGTGGCAGGCCCCCAAAATATTAAGATGTTAAAAATACATCTTTATATTCACATTAAGACTTGCCTTGACACAGATAGAAAAATTAAAGAAAACATTACGGATCAGAAAGGACTGAATTTTCAAGTGTAAAGTCATACCAAAATCTTGATAAATTATCATTGATGTCGTGGGTGAGCAATCGGTCAGGAACGTCATTATGGGCGCCCTGTACTGCTAACACATGTGGTGCTAGGGCAAAGGGTATGTCACTCAGAAGATCTGACATGAAAGGGCTGCTTTCCAAATTTGGACTCCTTTCATTTCCCACCTCTGCACTTGATATGGTCAACTGCGATCGGTGCCCTGTATTTATCTAAAGAGAACAGAAGAACAATAATTTAGACACTACAAATCAGGCAGCCTAGACTTTCTACTTGAAATCATCAAGATCTATTAATACATAAAAATAAAATTAAAACATCAATTTCAGTCTTTGGTTCAGGTAGATTTAAAATGGAAGTTCTTAACACATCCTGATATAATTCTTCAGGTTAAATTTAGTCAAGACTGAAAACAACAACTGATTTTTTTTTGAATGATGAGTGGAGTTTCTCAACCTGATGTTACCAGGCATGTATGAAACAGAGAGTGGGTGGGACTTTGTGACAATAACTCCATCTTGTTTATGGGAAACTACTCCATATAATTCCTTTCAAAAACTGATGAAGTTCCATCTTAAATGTAGAGTTGTTCCCACTACCCCATTTCTGAAGTTGTTCTACGAGTACATGGCTTTTATAATTAAAAAAAAAAAAATTCCTATCCTAGTTCCTTCAAAGTATTACTAATATTTATTTCCAACTAGAAACAGATTGCTTGACTGGCTGGTGAGATCTGTTGTATGGTGATATATGCATTGCCAAACATGCACTTTTATAGATTATTAGAATAGCTCAGTTACCAAAACCACTGCCTCCCCTAAAAAGCACACATTCCCCCCCCCAAAAAAAAAGAAAACAATAAAATAAAAAGAACTGCCATGCAGAGGAAGTCAATATAAATCATGGAAAATGTCAGTAGATAGGATGCTGGACCCAAAAGACTTGAAAGTTTTGATACTGACCTACCAGTAGTATCATCTTAAGATTTTACCTAAAACTTCTACAATTTTAACAAGCAAAGAAAAGACCGACTCTTCGGTCTCTTCCTCTAGAAAGCAGACCTAAATTATTTCACTATGTATAGCTAGGAAAATGCTATGTAAACCAATAATTCTCACATCATGTCTATAAGTAAGGTGATTGTTGTATGAATTTCTATTTTATCTAAGCACAAACACAGAAACATTCAGCCACTTGTTCAAAAGTGCTTAACAAATCATGTGGGAGCCAAGAACATAATAAAGGAATTTCTGATCTGCCATCTGGCCTTATTCCTTTCAACCTGACATACTCAGTTAGCATGCATCCAGAAAAAAACCAAACTTACTCTGTTATCAGGAAAGGGAAAGCACCGAAAGCTTTAAATGCTAATTTGCTGTTCAGCTGATCATAGGAGTTAAATGGCTTTTGTTTCAAGGAGGTCCCTTCTATTCTATGAGTCTGGGGGAATTASGTTGCTCAAGATCTGACCTTCTTGATTTGAATGTTACAGATGATGGTTGTTATAGGGAATCTGAGTTTCTGGCTGTTTGACAAAAGGGCAAGGGGGGGAGAGAGGGATTCATGTTTGTTTTCTAGCCTGGGGGGTATGTAACACCGCTAAGCTTTTAGCGAGGTAAAGGGGGCTCCATCTCCTCCTCATAGGAAGGACTGGATTTGACTTGAATGCAACCTGAGAACTACAGTCATTCCTTACACCTAAATCCACCATTTCATCTTGTAAAAAAGGACAGGCAAACATTAAACCTTCTGTTGAAGTGTCAACAATTCAACAGATAATCCTGCCAATTTAAGTCTGTTCAGAGTCGGTGTTTTCCTTAGCCAAACTGAGGAAGCTCACTTCTCCAGAAGCTATTGGGAGAGAGGGGGTTAGTGGTGATGCACCACCTGAAATGGACCCTCTTGGGTCTTGGAAGGTTTTCTTTATAATCACGATGACTAGAAATAGAAAGCTTATGATAAACTTTCCCAAATCCAAGGCCATGCTGTAACAAGATAATAATGGCAAATTTCCTAAGATTAAGAAGTTTTATTAAAAGGAATGGCTGCTAGATGTAATTAGTGAACTTACTAGTTATGATCCAACACAAAAGATGAGCAAATGATCTCCAGAGGAGGCAAGCTATCAAAGCAGCTTCCCGCTCAGCTGCTGGGATTCACTTCCTAGTATAAATATTACTTGTTTTTTTCCCTCTTTCAGATCACCTTCTGGTAAATAGTTGCAAAACACTATTTTTTAAGTACCAAGAAGGAAAGAGCAGTCTCAGCTTTGTCTGTTTCTCTAGGCCACCTCAGAGCCTTCTGGAGACAGAGAGGGTACGTGGCTGGGTTCCTCGTGTTTCAGTGGTGTTCTGCACCCAACCTCTCAGCTACTACAGTACTGACATGTCTGTACTACGTAATTCCTCTAGCTGCAGTTTAGGTGTTTCCTCTCACTCTTCATTGCCTCTAGCTTTCCTTTTTTCAATTCCCTATTCTTAGGAGCAGCTAGAGCACTTCGCTATAGCCAACAGCAAAGGCAAGAGTTGATAAAGAAGATTTCTTTTAGCTTTCCTCACTGATTCTGTAACTTTAGAGGGTGGGGAACCTAGGAAAGCTAGCAGAGAATAGGAAGAGAGCCTGCACAGCTTTCCTACTGCGGCTTTTCAAGCTCTAAGTGAAAAAACCCACAGGCAATAGCACTGTAAGTCTTTAAGTTCAGGAAAAAAAAACAGAACCTCTTGTGTTTGTCAGTACTCCGTTCAAACTGGCACAGTTATCGTCAGGTCAAAGATCAGCAACTCTCACTTTAAAAGCGATCTTAGATTCTGTAGCAGCTAATTGCTAACACTTTACAAGGAAAACTTCCTTCTTGTCATGGGCAAATAGGCTCAAGGTGTGCATTTTAACAAACTTCAGAACCATACTTCTGCTACAGACAAATTCCCTTGCTAAGAACACTGCTAAATGCAAAGAACACCTATTTAACAATATTCATTAAAAAAGAAAAGCAACTGAATACTTCAAACATGTACTGAATTTCGTAGCGTCTGTAAATTTAAAAACTTCCCTTTAATTCTACTCTGCACAAATTTGTTACATTCCCTCTCAAAAGAAATACCTGTAGAGCATTTATGGAGGTGCTGCTATTTGCTTATATTACATCAGTCCCATATTCTGAAGAGAACTGAGCCAGAAAGCCCCAAATGAAAAACAGGAAAAGTTTACATCTAGGAATCAGTTAAACAAGATCTTCAAAGAACCTTCTTCCTCCCCCCACTCCTACATTCCAGGGAAAAATGATCCCTCGCTTGCTGTCCTATTCCCATAGCTCAGATGATAATCAGAACCCCTAGAATCTAATGTTTATTTTGTTTGGCAGATTATACTTTTAAGAACACCTGTTTATATCCTAATTGTCCCAGAAGCTGGATGAACTCCATTTACAATGCCAATTAGACTATCATATGGCAAAACTAACTTCAAACAGAAAAAAATCCGAGAGAACACAAGGGGTCTTCTTTTCTCCTCCCAAAGCCTTACATTTGTTAGAAGGGTACCAAATGGGCAGCACTGGAAATTAAACTATTGCTGCACAATGTAGATACTGTCTATTGGCAATGACAGAGCAAGAACAAGCTTCCCTTACTCTAGTCCCACTCCATCTTTCAATGCAAGAGTGCAGTAAGGAAGGGTGAATTAAATTAGAAATCTCTTAAACTCCATGTTACCATCCTCAGTCTTCAGTTTCCACTCACTACATACTCTTTGTGAGGTTCTTCAATATTCTGTAAATGCTGATACCATTTAAATAGTCAAAACAATATTGTAAATAAACTCTGAAATAGCTGGGAGCAATATGGTATGAATAACTCAGGAAAAAAAAAAAAAGTCAGGTCAGCATTAAAAAATGCCATAATCTAATCTCTGATCCAATCGTCTGTGGGTCTCAGTTTACCCATCTCCTCATGAGAAGATCTTGGTTCCAGTATCACAAGACGAGCTTACAGCAGAAATGAGAAAATGACTCAAGGTTTTCTATTTCAATTTTGCACACAAACCACTACTGTCTCTCCCATGAAAATGGGTATTTTCCACTATCTTAAAATTCTCACATTCACTCGGTTATTTTTAGCAAGTCACACCCTATGTTATTTTATTGGGCTGACTTCTCCCCAAATTATACAATGTGAAAATTCATAACTTGGGGAGGAATATTCTTTAATGCACTATGCCAAACCCAAGCATGGCAGAAGGAAGACTAGCCACAATCAGCCTGGTCAAACCTCCTTGATTCCATGCTGCTCACACAAGCACTGCTTAATGATGCAAGGGGCAGCAGTAGGGTATGTGGCAGAGAAGAAACAGGCAAAGCTGACTCTTCCGACACATACTCCCCTTTTAAAACCAAGCACAACAACTCCAGGGTGCAGTAGGTGTGGTGGCAACGGACAGTGTATGCAACAGAGTGAAGACGAGTCACTGGAAAATTCTGTTACAGCTTAACTTCTTGAATACTGTGGAGCTCATCCATGATTTCCAAACACTCTTATAAAGATGTTCAGAAAATGGTCTCATGTGCAAGGCCTTATCAAGATAGATATATTTTTGTGCCTCCATAAAGGCATCCTTTAAGTGGGTTTAGACATATTTCACTCATATGCTAGCAAATTCCACATCAGTGAAAGGAACCTGATGAAGCCACCCCGATTTTTTTATACTGTGTGTAGTAATGTAACTAAGAACTGGACACTCTTGCAGAGAACATCAAAAGCCCGTCAATGCTAAAATCACCCAAACTGGTTACAGTGCAAATACCAGGACAAAGCTATGTTATACAAAGTCAAGGTTATGAAATAGCTTATGTTTTCATGCATGCACTCTTCAAGCATATGTAGAACTGCAAGTTCTAGAGAATTTGATATCCCACATTAGTCACACTGGTTTCTATTTAAATGTCTAACTTATTTATCCAGAATACAATCTATTTGGAGCATATTCTCTGGACATTAGCTAAACAAAGCAGTGCCAAATGCTATGACACACAATCCTGCTATGAGAAGTATTAATCAAATGCATTTAGAATATCATCAAACAATTTACACTTCACCAAACACCAGGGAATCCAAAAATCAAATTTACAAAAGGTAAGGTACTCAGAATTAATTCAAATAAGCAAGGTGTTTTCTTCATTGTTGGTTTGGAATCCAAATGAACAGGGATAAAAGAAACAGTATAAAAATATATATGACAGCTGGCCAACAGATAATAATTGTGCTCTGATAGCAAAAGTGAGTTATATGTTATTTCAAAATTAGCAAAACATAAAAGTTATCCTTTAAAGTAAATTCATTCGTTTTGCTCTTATACCGTTATTTTTTATGTTCCTCAGCTGCCTTTAAAAAAAACATCTAATTTGCTGCATCTGTGTGCTAACCTCAGTGTACCAAGAGTCTTGTAAGAAAGAAAAAATGCATAGTTTACAGTGTACTAAGACAGAAACTGTGTTTACAGTGCTCTGAAGAAGAATCAAAGATCAGTGCTAGCATTATCATCATCATCCAAATTACTGAACAAGGTTTTCTAGCAAAAAGTCATTCATTTTATGAAATTTATACTCTTTGTAAAAGAGGATTTTTTTTTCCCAGAAGCAGACCCATTTTCCTTAAAAAGTTAGCCTTAAGAAACAGACAGATGTACAATATTCCAGAGTATTTAGTAGATACCCAGTGGCATCATAATTATGACAAAGACAGAGACCTACAACACTACTGGTGATATAGAAATATTATCTTTAATTCAGGCAATTTTGTGGTATTACAGCAAATAGTGTATCATAATCTATCTTAGAATTTACATAGCATTATGCAGTTATTTCTGAAGTACCTAGAGATGAAAACTATTTTAGGGGATTATTCTTCCAATTGTGGTTGAATTGATGCTTTTAAGGTATTCATCAGGCTTGTTTTAGAAAACCTGTAGGAATTCCACAGTATGCACCACCATTGGTGATAATGAATCACTTTTCAAATACGAAAAATAATGGCAAAGAGGAGCAGAGGGGAAAAGAAAAATTACTTGCAAGGCTCTCTAAATATTTAGCAATTTATATTCAGAAGTTTAAGCTAGGAGAAAATGATCAGTAAAGCCTTGCTGATATGACATGATAGTTTCTAAATGTCACCAAAAAATATCCCAAACCAAATCCCCCCCCCCCCCAAAAAAAAACCCCACCCCACATCCAACAAGCCAGTACATGACCTATAACTTTACAGAATCGTAAGAGAAGAAACACACTAGGACAAGTAAAATACAGATGTCCTTGAGGTGGTTCAGAAACAAATTCACATGAGTCATGAGAGCTGCTATTCTTTGGAGGCTCACTTAAAAGTTTAGTCAGCATCCCCTCCAGGGATTCAAGAAAATAAAAGTTGTTTCTACTGGAGAACAGAGCTGGGTGGAAGAAAAAGTGCAGGAGACCTTGCAGGAGCTGTCGTACAAGAATGGCTTCCAGTCAGTTATGTCTGGCTTAACAGAAATGCAGTAATGTAATTGCAATACTAGCCTAAGAGCTGACTGGTTTCGCCAGGGGTTGCAAGGGGGAAGGCTTCCCCCCGGAAAGCTGCAGGCTAAGACTGGGTCCTTGGGGCGGCTTTTGCAAGCATCAATGGCTGCCAATGGGAAGCAGCTTTCCCATTTGTCCGGGGCTCTTGTTTCTCAACCTTTTGTGACTCATTCTGTAATACAGCAGTGGTTTGTCCTTCTTAAACAACTACTGGTACCTGTACAAATCTCATATTATTAGTATACAGTATGCTTTTTTTTGCCATTTATCAATATTGTTATTCAGAGTAAAATGGAACCAGTTTTTAAAATAAGCATTTATTATATTTTTACTGATCTGTGACACACATTGTAGGTATTTTTCATTTTCCTATGAAAGCTTTTTAAAATACCCTTTTCAGCTGTTTTTTTAAAGGCTCCACCAGAATCAAGGTGAGGTTAACACTGCTGAAATCTTAAAGAATAAAATTCTAAAGAAACAGTTAAAAGTACATCTGACATGCTACAGTTTTTCTTTATGATAGGAAAGCTCCCCATAGAGTATCGTGGCATGCAAAGAACATTAGGGTAATCTTTGCTAAACCAGACTTTCAGTAAAATGATGTACATTTGTACACCTTTATTGGTATTAAAGTAACCACAAAAATGTAGTTTTTCAGAACATTTTCTCTAATGTAGGGGAAAAAAATTGTATTTTAAATGCAAAATGAACTTTCTGGATTTAATACATGCTCCTCGCCCTCTCAAACTGCTAAAACTGTTAATCTATGTTGGGGGGGAATTGCGAGGTTGCCATTTGAACTCTGGATACTCTAAATGTTCCATGGTTAAAGTGTGTTAGTTTAATTATCCTAGCAAATACTAAAGATGCCTGTGAGTTTTATGTACTAAACACTTCTAAAATGCAATTCTACCTTGAAAAGTATTTTTAAGTAACACAAAAGATTGCATATCTAGTGCCTAAAACTAATCTCATTTGTTCCTCCTAGTTTAAAAAAAATAATAATAATAATAAATTTCTTCTAACAACATTGCAAACAACCTGGAATGAAATTCAGATCCTTCTGGTTTTATTCAATCCCCTAGAATAAATATTGGGCACAGACAAAATTTGGAGGAGGTTGGTAATAAATTTAAAGGCATATATTGCACTTAATATAACTGAAATTCTATAATGATATTTTTATTCATGACATTGAATAATGTTCAAAGAGAGAGAACCATAACACCTCAAACTTGAGCATCTATAATAAGAAATTACCTAACTGTGAACAGAGATGAGATGCAACACAAAGGACTGTAGTACTAAGAGCAAGTAGCAATAAGAAAGCCAAAAAAGGATTCTAAATCATTATTAAAGATTCTAAGACTTAAGTTCCCACTATAATAAAAATAACATTTCTGTCATAGGAATTTAGACTACATAAGCTTTTAAGTTGAGTATTTTCAGATTTCAGTACAATGGAAAAAACACCAAATTGTACAAACCAATAATGCAGAAGCTCAAAGATTTAAAAATAGTAATTGAGTAAAAGGCAATTTTACTCTTAGTGCTGCCATAGATTTGGAGCTCTATTGCTCAGCGTAGAAAAATACTAAACAAAAAAAAAAAAGACCAACTGTTGTGTTGATAATGATGAAGAATTTGAAATAGCAGATACAAACAAACATACATAATCCCAATCTCACCATTAAGCCCTAAGCAAGTGAGGTAGGGCCCTAACTTCTTTAACAGAAAAGATCTGCCTGGAGCCAGCGATATTCCAGCGCACAAATGGTTTTGCTGCCAATTTCAAATGTCCTTTCAGGAGAATTGCAACTCAGTTTTGCCTGGGAGCTGCACAATACTGTATCATGGATTCCTTCTGCAGTAGATGTTTTCAGGAGAAAATAATTTTTTGAACGATTGCATGTATATTGGAATCCAAACTTGAATCTCTTATCTGTCCTTCTAACCCAACCAATTCTAGCATTTGTGAATCTGATCATTTCAGATCTGGATCAGCATTCATGCACCCTCAGTAGCAGGGTTCCTGTGTCTGCTCCATCCTTGTGCCTCTCTGGAAGCCCCTGGGCTTAGGGCACTAAGCTAACAGTTGAATTTTGGACAACTCTCTCCTTCTACAGCATGAATACTGTGGTAAGAATTATCTTAGAAGAAAAAGAGAGATGTGGGTTCAGTGAGGAACAGTTTATCTAGTTCCCCTGTTCCTTGAGAGTACTACGCAACTTATTCAGAGCAAAAAATTTTATACAGCATAACAAGCAACATGAACAATATTCAACAAGTTGCGTTTGTGCCAATGCCAGGAAGCGTTACTAAATAGGCCAGATCATTCTCTTATCTTCATTTTGCTGTAGCAGGTATGCTGAAAGATTAAAAAGTTCAGACAATTACTATGCTAAGTAAGGTACAAGCCAGAAGAACACTACATGAAAATATATGCAACTTTAGTCATCCAGCAGTGCATTCAAAAGTCCAAAATAGCAAGTGAAGGACAAGTCAGTATATTACAGAATGAATACAGATGGATTTGTTCTGCAGCTTCAGTGTCATCCAGAAGCACAAAATACTCAATGTTGTTGTGCTGATGCCTTTACACCTGATGTAAATACAAAACTTCAGATATTAACAATTAAAATTCAGTTATCTTTTGAAGCAACTTTGAACTGTGAATGAGTTATCTGTATGCAGTTCAGATAACTGGAATGTAAATGTTATATATTCCCCTAGAAAATACTCTTTTAATAGGGCTAGAAGCAGGGAAGAAAGGTTATACTTTAACTTTTCAAGGTATCCAGAGAACACACTATGAACTGAATTTTCTATAAAACGTTGATTGTACATTTAAATAAACAGTATTTAAATCATACATTGAGCAGCTTCATTTGGTCAATGCAGTCACTGTCCAACATGATTTGAGTTTCTCTAAGTATACTGCTTCAAGCAAAGAAATATTCTGAAGACTTTTTGGGAAGGCTGAAGTCCTCCTCCTGCAGGGGAAGTGTTTAGACGAAATGATTGCCTGCCTCCAAGTCTCTACTTTCTGCTCCTAACCTCTGCAATTGTAGAAGCTTCTACAGCACGAAAAAGATGACAGCTTCTCTGAGATGCATTTTCTCATTATTCTACGAAATGTATGAAAATCCTAGGACCTGAATGAGAAAGGAAGCTGTTTTTCACAAAAAAGTCAATACAATTTTCAGCAATTGTACCAAGAGGGAAAAGCTGCCTAAATCAGAAGTTAAAATGATTTTATTGTTTTGAGAAGAAAAACTAATCTCTCCTTGAGTAATCCAGGTAGTCAGCAACATCCATGAAATCTCTCCCTAGAATATGAGTATCAAACAGCGAGAGAAAAAACAGACACATGGATAACTGTTTCCATCTACAGCAAGAGGAGGGGGGGGGGGGAAATATTTTGGATTTGGTCCTCTGAAAATGCTAATAAATTAGAGCGATTATAGAAAAGAATTACTAGTCTAACCCAAGAGGAAGCTTCCTCCAGTGCTATCTGTGAGCAGTGCTCTCAGTCTGTAAGCTACCACTAAAATAAGTCTCCGAGGAGAGAGTCACCACGCCAGCTCGCAAAGCAGAAGGAGAGAAGCAGCAGCTCGTCTCTCCACCCTAGGCCAGGTGCCCTCGGCGGGCTGCCGGCTCGGCTCTTTCGGGCCGACCCTTTGCTAGCACAAGTCCATGGAGTGGACACAGTTACCACACCAAAACTACCTCCCTGCAGGCCCATCTCATTTCACTGGTGGGCAGTGCCTTTGCTATTTCAAAGCAAAGCACGCCACCGTCTCGAAAGCAGCATCCACACGAGAGGCTAATGGCAGCCACAGCCCACTCGAAAACGGGATGCCAAGGAGCGCGTTGACAGTTATGGCAGCATTAGCTCATCGCTGCTTTCTGAAGTTTTGTTAGGTGACCAAACCAACCCCCAGATCTTCCTAACAGCATTTCTCATCAGTCTTAAAGAATATAAATGGATTCTCAGGCAGATATGTGAATAAGAGTTGCTGCACTCAGTGCTTTATTCTGAGTTTTTTCCTCTGCTGCCTAAAATCCAAGCATGTGACAAGACTAGCAATATGTCCTATTTACAAGTTTAAAATATTCCAGTGCTGAAAAAGTGAATTAGGCGAGTATCTCCTAAGGCAACTTTCTACCTGCTCTCCCCRTAGAGATTCAAGTCAATAATAGAAAAAATTTACAGTAATATGGAAATTTAAGTTCCTCCATAGACTCTGTGTAGCTGGAGTACTTACCAATAGCACCTCAAGCAGCCACCAGAAGCTTCACTCTACACCCATTAACAATAAAGGCTGTGGTGTTCACAGCCTCTACTACTAAGACTTTTGAGCCAGAGGAATAAAAGTAGGATGACGTTTAAAGCAGTAAAGGACCAATAAATAAATAAAATAAAGAAACAAATATTGGTTGTCTCTTTCAATTATGGTCATTTCTTGCAGCCTATTTGTTCTCTATGGAAGGCACATCAGTGGACCACGGTGAAAAGGAACGCAGGCGATTTTAAGAATTTATGGGTTTTTTTTGTTTTTTTTTAATCAGTCAGGTTAACTAATAACATTACAATACTATAAGAATATTCCTAAAATTTGAAATAATATGGAAATAAAAGAACTTTGAAAACAAAGAACTTCCATTTTATCTTGATGCATTTAAAAAAAGTGCTTTAGAACAAAATTTGACAATGTGCTATCCAATACACAGACGTAAAGTCTGATAGAGTTGAGTGATGGTGAAGTTTGGGCGTTTTAAAGAAGAAATTGCAGCAGCACATTATGGTGAAAGGATCAAACCACACTGAAGGAAAGCATGGAAAAACATATTCCCAGTTTATTAATACTAGAATTTTGGACTGAAAAGAGGCACTTTTCATGTATTTTTTCCTTTTTGTTAAAACAGACTGAGCATTGCTGGGTTGTTCCCCCCCCCCCCCTTCTCTTTACTGTGGCAGTAAAACTAGATTAAAGACATTGGTGTAATTATTAAGAGTAATTATTAATAAGCTGCACTGTACTACAGTCTTTCAGCCACCATTTGGCACTAATGCATCACATTGTAAATATCAGTGTACCATCAGGCTATATCAGCACACAGTCTGATCAGGTGATGTATGATTTACATTGTATTTTAGATCAATTTTAATATTTTGAAAGCCCAGAAAGGTTACTGCCACAGGCAGGATGACTGACCGGCCAATTGGCTGATGGCAGGAATGTGACCCAGCATTACCGGCTTTCAGTCTGACTGCACGTGTTTGGGCAGGAGACACCGCATAATCAGTATTTTTTCTGGGGATTAAGTCAGTCAGAAGATTCCAAAATTACAGAAAGGCTAAAGAATGTGAGTGGGAAGATCTGGGCACCTAATCTGAATGTATCTTACTACAAATAACCATCCGATGTAACTGAATGAGTACACAATTAAGCTGCGCATATAGTAAGCTTCTGCCTAAACTAAGTAGCAACTTATACATGGTACCTTGGTCAGTATTTGCAGTCTTTGTTCCTTCACTAAGCCTAGTCCTCAAAATGAAGAGGCTACCAATCAGGCCAATTTTACTATTTTATGAACTTTTTACATGCACATATATACATAGTTAATTGTTTAATAATTTTTAATTAAACAATGAAAACATATCATGTTTGTGTGCTATTTTCCCCTAAAAAGTGGTTGTGGTGTCTTCTGTTGCTCAAACCTGGCCATTCGTGCGGGCAGGTCACAGAACCGGCTCACAACTCCACACACATGACTAGTGGCTGAAGGGATGCTCCCCTGCCTTCACCGGTGCGTTCCCTCCGTTTGCAGGTATTTTCTCACCAGACAGAACATGCAGACCCCTTCCTAAAACAGACTGTTAAGCTTCCTCAGTTCTTGTCACCATGAAATCACATCACAAGGTAAACAAAGGAACTAAGTTATAACTGACAGAAGTTCACATTTGCAAAGGCCTAGAGAAAAATGATTTATAAGAGAGCACTGCATTACTTTTTTGACAGTGAGCTGTTTTCCAAGTTCAGGGAGGAAGCTGGTGATGACCACATTAATTCAGATTTCTCAATTTCCACTCTTTCTATTGATATCTATGCTATTGACATCACATTCTTGACATTACTTAGCATTCTTGCTTGCTAAGTATCTGAAGCAAGCCCAACTGCATGTCATGTTACACAGATAAGGACTCTAACTACTTGTGTTAGAAGGAAAAAACCCTACAAGATGGTATTCCTACAAGTCATCGCCAGGTCTTACTGGTTGACCCTAGGTCAACAGATTGCACAAATCAGAGTTTATAAAATCTTGGTTTTGAGGCCATAGTAACTTATCCTTTGTGACTTGCAGAACCATACTTTCTTATAGATGATCATGTTGCTTAAATTTTACATATATGTATATGTCCATGCATATATACACACACACACACATATACATTATATATAAGATATTTATGTATCATGTGTAGATACACACCAACTTGCGCAGCTGTTGAGGGGAGACAGAAGTCCATTGGTCCAAAAGTTTTGGAGGTCTTTCTAGTATGAAGATACCTCTTAAATAATTTGACCAATTATCAAATAGATAGTAAAATAAACATTGCAATGCAATTAAGCTTTATAAAGTAAATATGCTATTGCAGTGGGACAGTTGATTCTTTAGACGACTGATCTATTTACCTTCTTTCTCAGTAAGGGCACAGTCATATACTGTGATCTCCTTATCATATGGCAGTCCTACGTTGTAGGCACTCTTGATCTGCAGCTGCATAGTAAATGCAGCTCCCCCAATGAACTGCCACCTATTTACTGCACATGCAGACTATGGAGGGAGCTAAGAAAGATATTGCCCATTGCAGCTGCCAACACTGAAAACTGTTCATCTTTCCTTAAGGGTAACATTAAAACTTCACTTCCTATAGCACAATAGTTAAGTAAAACATTAGATCTTTTTTCTGAAGGTACCAGCAGTCAGAGAAAAGCACAGGCTTGATGACCTGCTGCAGACAGTCTTATTCCAGTCCCTTCTAAGAGCGGATAATTTCATTAAGTGATTATTGCTTACATGTCCAATTAAGCAGAAAGAAAGTGTGGACCCATTCTTTATGGGCTTTATAGGCGAAAAAGTACTCAGAGTTAATATGACATATGACGAGCAATTAATCTAACCAGGCCATAACTAGAATTCTAGCTTGTGATAGCTTTTTTAAAAGCCATCTAAGCAGTAACATTTTCTATAAACACTAGAATTTGTCAAAATGGAACAAACTAATCACAATCATTCTCCAATAATCTTGAAATATCAATCACCTTCTCTAAAGCAGGTATATGGAATTTGCAATGATGCTGTACATCTAGCTCAAAACATCCTTCTCAAATTATTAAATACAGAAGCTTCTGAATGATAAACTAAGAGTTGGGTGGCTGAACAAAGACATGATCAGTAATATCTCTTTTTCCAATAACTTGTAAAAATATCTTAGACAGTCAACTACAGTAAGAATTAGGCAATAATAGGTCTGGAAGAACTAGTTAATAATAATAAATTTAAAAAAGGAAAAAAACAGAAAAGAAAGATAACTTTAGCATTGCCCATGCCCTGTAATTATATCAGATGATTACAAAGTGATCTGCTCAAAAGGATATTTTAGAAGTCTATCAGCTTCAGCAATAAATGCTAATTCCTCTGAAAGAGTAAAAAGTACATTATTAAATTCATTTTTTCACTTTAAAGCTTTATAAACACAGCTGCCATTATCTTTTCCTTGATGTTTTATCTCTCATGATATTTCTCTCTTCCCAATTGACTGATAAGGTCCCAAACCTGATGCCTAAGAAACTACTGTTTACATCTATTCAGAATCATGAAATAGAGCTTTGAAAAGGATCAATTTAATGAGGATATTATCTATATACTCTGATATAAAAATGTTTAATTGGATAAATCCTAATTTAATTGGATACTGGCCCAAAATGGTGCAAGCTAGTATCTATGTGCAGAAAACTATAGATAATTTTACGTTTACTTCACGAAGCATGAAACATTTTATTTGCTACATTCTCAGTCTGTAGTATCAAATCAGCCAACGAAAGTTCACAAGAACTACAGCAAAACCATTGCAATTCAAGAAAAAACCTATGTCTTATGATGATAAGTATCACAGTAAGGTATATAACTAAGAATGACTGTAACAACAACACATAAATTAGATAATTATGGATTAAACAATCCCTTGGGGGATTCTATCTTGCCCTAGAAAATGTATAACAAGCTCCTGGGATACAAGGCAGTAGAGATTAAGTATTTGAGGGAGAAAGAGGACTATGAAGGAAAAAAACAGAAGAAACAGTAAGAGAGAAATACTAATTTACAGTCTCAATATGGGTCCCATTTTTTGTAGGTTTTTTTTTTTTTTTTTTTTAAATACACTTACTGGTATTGCAGTTTCTGCCCAAATCTGCTGACATTTGTTGGCTAAAGGATGCATGTCAGATTATCAAGAAGGGCAATAGCAAAAGAAACACAAACTGCTTCATAAGGCGACAATAGGGGAATACAAAACACCGCAGTTATCGCAAATGTAATTTTTTTGTTTATTGCATCTATTTAATAATCCCAGGTGTCCTGAACACCAGATATACAATAATCTCTATAAATCCTAATTCACAGCCCTACCATCTGTCAAAAATATTTTTTATGTCTCCTAATATATATCCTACACAATTGCTCTCACAGTAGGACAAAAATACATGGGTTGCACTAATTTGCGTTACCAATGGAATAATTCATTGTCAAAAAAAACCTCCAAAACCCCCCCCAAAAAACTCCAAACAACCCAACACTACCAAATTAGTGTTTTTCTAGCACTTTTTATACATCAAAACTAACCTTCCGTTCTGTTAGTTTCTATAATCTTACATTCCCGGTGAAATTAGATAAAGACTGAATTATCTGGAAATTGTACTATAATAATGGAAAACCCAAAAGCATGAAAAAATAAAACCATATATCTCTTTCTACTATAATGGTGTTACAATTAAAATTAGAAGCCTTCTGTTTCATAGTCACAAAGAGACTAATTTAAGTTCTCAGTCCTGCAGAGCACTTAGCATTTTGGCCCCAATCCAGAAAAGCACTTAAACGTATGTATAACTTCTAGTTCATCAGCCTGAAGCAACTTCAGTGGAATCGTACATGCTTGATTAGGTCCACAGCAGTCATTACCCTACCAGCCAACACAGCATCTCCCTCGGACTAACTTCTCACAGGGAGATGACCCTCCCAAAGCTGTGTCTGTACTCACTGGAAATACAGTGACTACTCCATGTGGGATTGTCCAAAGAAGGAGCTGCTTCTTCCACTCTGCAGAAGAAGCCCGAACATTTAGACTAAAGATGGCCTTTCGGAACAGCCTTCTTCRAACTAATTTTCTACATACCTGAGTTTCCTTTAACAGCATCACATACAGTATCAGAACTTCTTAAAATAATGAAGGCTGTAGGCACTGTAATTGTTATGAGAGAAGCTGTTAAAGGTTGCTAGTTACAGCAAGATGCTTTTGTTATAAACTTTTATTTGTCCATTAGCTTACATAAATTAAGCAAGATTACACAGAAGTGTGCACTTGAGAGTTTAATAATTACACTCAAACCAAATCCAATAGTACCTAAGTAAATGGGAAACTCCAAAGAGGACTCAAGTTACTAAAAATCTTTCAGAAGATACCTTCTTTGTCTTCAAAAAAAAACAACCCCAAAACAAACTCAACCTCATTTCCTTTCCGAATACGGAAGAGACCTATGAACAAAGTATTAGCAACTTTATTCTTCTTTAAATCACATTCCAAAAAATCACTTTCCACATCCCACAAAGTCTACATCTGTTAAGTTGTAAAATAGGTCATATTTAAAAATAAAAGCAGGTTTTCGGCAAGTGACAAGATGCAGTTAAATAACTAACCACTTTTCTGTTCAACTATGCATGACAAATAGCTAACACTACTTGTAGTCTAGCAAAAATCTTTTCACATACTCTAGTATGTGTTTGAAGTATTCTCATATTAATGGTAACAAGTCTATTATTTCAAAGTGTTCTCTGTCTCAATGACATATTCAACATATAACATAATGCTTTTCCAGTTTTACTAAATTGGTTTTTCTCCCATAAATTTATAAAAACAGATATACTCATCACTGAAATCATTTCATTTCTATGATCCTCAGTCACTCTATTTAATTTGAGAACCCTTTCTGAGTAAATGTCAAGTTCAAACAGCCAAATCCAGACACCGGAATTTATAACTTAGATACTACCAAATGCTGAATCTGCAGTATCGTAATTTAGTTGATATTGTCACAAACAGCTTCATATAAGTACTTTTGTGATATTTAAGTCTTTCAATATAAAGATTAAAATAAAAGATTTACTTTCACTGTCATGTCTACTGTTATATTTGGAAAACTTTGCTTCATTTCTCTTACTTATAAAACACTTAAAATCTATAAGATTACACAAGTTCCTATTTTACTGAAACTTCAAAGAATTGAATGTATCTCTGACACTACAGTAATTGAGAGTTCACAATACCTAGAGAGAACAGTGCATTACGGGGAACTTTATCGCTGTGCAGGAGGTCACCACAATATCAATGCCTTACGTACAGTCTCAAAACTGCAGGACTTCAGTTGCAAAGAACCCTGCTCCTATTTGCGTGGATCCAAAAGTCAGACCAGAATTTTCCTATTAACTGTAACCAATTCATAGTTTCACATTATCATAAAGTAAACCATTCATTAGCTATGATAAATTAAAGATTTCTGTATCAGACACAGTTTTTAATTTAAAATAAAAAAAAGAGACTATATAGCACCTCCCCACATGTTGACCATTCTTAGAAGAGCAACATTTTCATACACACCTCTACTATACCACAGGACTTTGCAGTAATAAATATGAAAATGGCATGAAAGAGAGAGAAAAAGAGAGACAGGGAGTTCCAAGGACAGATATGAAAAGGAGTGGGGAGAAAAAAGATTGAGTTAAGAAAATCCCAAAATACCACCCCCCCCACCCAAGAACACAAAAATTCAAGCAAAATGTTTCACAGTTATCTTGCAAATATCTAAAACTAAATGGCAATGGAAAGCAGGCTCATATGCATTGCAAAAGCATTTTCACAGGAGGCAGAGAAGATAGTATGTGTACACCATATGCAGAAATATTCTGGAAAGCCCCTTTTGGTATGCATGGGTTAAATATTAAATAAACCAGATGAAGAAAAAGGAATCCAGATACTGAAACAGAAACAAAAGCAAACACACAATAAAAGCATTCTATTACACTCACACATTTACAACATGTTATTTATAATGATAGCTGAGGAAATAAATTACTTATGTAAATATTTGACATTTTCCATCACTATTCACCACACTAACGCTTGTATGCAATTCATTAACATTCTGGCTATAGTTTCATGCTTCCATATCTCAAGTATAAAAATAAGATCCTCAGCAATACTACAACAGCCCAGCCCTGTTACAATTTCTTTTTCAAATCTAATACTGGTGGCCTTGGTAGTATTGCCATCTAGTTACTAGTAATGTTTCTTTTATGATGGATGATAGGAAGGCTGAGTAGGCACTTAGTCTGTGGAATTTGCTGAAACCCTCTCCTGCAGAAGATTCATGCTTCTCAAACCAGCTGCTGTGAATTTTCATCTTGCATGCATAAAGAAAAAGTCTCCTACCTGCGGAGGTTTACTGTACATCGGTCTGGTCTCTGGAAACAATGTTTCGTCCTTTGACTCTCTACTTTGATCATCAACTGTGTCACCTAGCAAAGAAGAAAAAAAAAAGCTTTTAAATCTCTGAAATATTTTATAGTTTATAAGGGATAGGAAAAACTTGAGTCTTCCTAAAACCAAATTATACTGTTCTCCATGAAAGGGAGAATTCCACTGCTACATTTATATTTCACAATTTTTAACACAAGGAAACAGACAAGAAAAGTGGTCTGCAAAACCAGAAAATAAATCTGACGAAAGGAAAGGAGAAAGGAAAGGAGAAAGGAAAGGAGAAAGGAAAGGAGAAAGGAAAGGAGAAAGGAAAGGAGAAAGGAAAGGAGAAAGGAAAGG
>NW_020451144.1:212855-223122 GCF_003343035.1 Apteryx rowi
AAAGGAAAGGAGAAAGGAAAGGAGAAAGGAAAGGAGAAAGGAAAGGAGAAAGGAAAGGAGAAAGGAAAGGAGAAAGGAAAGGAGAAAGGAAAGGAAAAGCAGGCCCCTATTTTTGTAGTGTTAGGACTATCAAATTCTAATAATGGCAAGGTATCAGACAAAGAAGAAATAGCAGCATGAGTGTCTGGTGTGAAGGCTATACCAGGTGTACATATCAGTCATGTCCCAACCCCGTGTCAAGTTAGGAGCAAATGCACGCCACTGCTCTGTCTTCACTTGCAACCTAGTTTCCATTCAGGCTATATCTGTGCATGAAGTCTGAAAGAGAGGGGCAGCATACTCAAAGAAATGCCCTGGGTTTGATCACTGAGGGACAATGACTACTATGCAGTAAACTCACCCCATTGCACAGACTTACATATCTCTACCCTGGATCTTACTGATGAGACATGATTCAGTTCATCCCAAAAGTTGCAACTGGCACCAATCTGAGAAGGGCAGACATCTGATTTTAGAGACTGAAAGTACCTTAACAATTCTAACAAAAGGTAAAACAAAATGTAGTATTTATTTCTCAGATATTTTAAAAAACAAATATCCACCTAGCCTGTCTTCTCTAATGTTATCTGTGGGAGGCTGTACAAGAGACTGTAAAGATTTGGTGGATTATCTCATGCTGTTAGTGCTACTCAACAAGTAGTCTATAAGAGAAGACATCTTAGAAAGATGAAAAAGATTTAGTCACATAATTGTGGTTTTATTTCGATTCGAACTGATACTCCTCTCTGAAATGGATTGTTTTATAAGTCTGTATTCTTAAAAAAAAGTCCTACAGCAACAATTCTAAATGAAAAGTTCAAGTTAGTATAGTTTAATTCCTTTGCTAAGCCTGTGTTTTTGACTTGCTGTTCCATTTTCTCCAGAAGGCTTAGTGAGAATCAGTGCACCTGGCAGACTCAGTCAGACACAGCCCATACCCAGTTAGGTCTGGAAGCCCATGACACCCAAGCAAAGCATCTTTCCAGAAGGACTAGTGTGTCAGGCCTCTTCAATACAATGTAATATTTGGTAAAGTTCCTTATGAAGATAAGCAGTAATATTTAGTCATCAGATATGCTTTTTATGTACTCTAGTATTCCTAACAGTGTATTTGGAACATCATCAGTAAATTAGCTTTGTTATTGATCATTAATGCCTATTAATGCCATTAATGCCTAAGCTTGTCAAGATCTTTTTTGATGTTGAAAAATGCTTCTCAGTAAACTATTAATTCTCTATATAAATTAGTCCAAAGTACTTGTATTCATATCACCCCCCCCCAAAAAAAAAGGTGGAAAGACAACAAAGGAGACGCAGAGTCAGTTCACCTTCAATTCCTCCCCACAATACTGTGAAAAACAAAATTTGTAAGCACCTAGAAGGCAATGATATAGAAGACAAGATCAGTACCAGCCACGAAAATAAATTATATTAAACCATTAGTTCACCTTTGCAATGAAGTAAGGAGATCTGCAAAGAAAAATGATTAGAAGTCTTGAAAACAACCTACAATGAAAGATTGCAAAAATTTTGGAAGGCATGAAAACAGTTAGCAGATATACGAAGAAGTCTCTTTTTGGGATACACATTTGGTGTGGATGAGAAGAAGTGCAAACGAGTTTAAACTGTAGCAAATTTAGGCTAGGTTAGGATCAATTTTTCCAGAAGTAAGGCTGATTCAGATTAAGCATTTAAATAAACTATTTAAGGAAGGAGTGGAATCTCCATCTCTAAATGATTTTAGAGGTGGGYTGAAGAAACATCTCTCATGAATGGTTTAGTTAATCCTGTCAAGACAAGGAGGATGAATGATCTCCCTCCTAGTCTTATATTCTTTGAAAGATGCAGGAGGAAAAAACTCCACAGCACAGCCCTCCCTGAGATCAGGATTTGACAAGAGACCTTATGCTGGCTTCAAGGAGACTTGGGAAGATGGAGGTAGACTGCAGCTAGCTGGACGAAGGCTAAGCAAGTGTCTAAGGGAAGGGGCGGGTAGTCAGCAAAGGGATAGCTAATTGAAATCAGTGAGATGGCTCATATTGGGCAGAATTGGGTGTACGCATAAACACACTGAAAGAGTTACACTGGAGACTTAAGAAATATTAACAYATATGAACCAACTTTTTTCCTCATTTTCTTTACAAACCCTCCTGAGCAAACACTTGGAAATTTTTATACGCATCAAACAAAAGACCTAATTCATATGTGTTAGTGCTATCCAGAACATACTTTTTTCCTATGATTCGTTTTTCTTAAGATGAAAAGAAGTCTTTGTTTGAAATCAGGACGAAAAAAGAAGGTCAAAAATGTAAAAACATTCAGAGGAAAAGAATAATAAGAACAGCTCATTTGGAGAGAAATGAAACATTTTTTGACTTAGAACTTTGACATCCAACTCCCAAATGTCGTAAGTTCTTAAGGAAGCCAAAACGTAGTAATATCTATAGTGTTTCACAATTCTAATTGATTTTGCAAGCTTAATGTGGATGTCTTCTTTGCTCAAAAAAAAAAAAAAAAAAAAAAAAAAAAAAAAAAAAAAACTGAAAACCCCTACATCCCCCTCCCAAAAATTTCAGTTTTATGGTACTACGATGATAAGCCATGAATCTTTTTAGAGACTTACTATTTGAGTTAGCGAAGTTAAAGCAGCTAAAGCCAAGTGCACACTTCTCTGAGACATCCACTAGGATAGAACAGTTTATGAGAAACAGGCATTTTCTGCGTACTTCTTTGGTTCCTATCTCAAATACCCAAACAAATTAATCTTCCTTATTTCTAGAAAGCCAAGTAATCAGTGTTTCACATCATCTCCCCAATCCCAGTCTCTCCCATCTCCACCAGCTGCCAGCCTTACCAAACTTGCCATAACCAGGCTATCTTGTTTCACCGCCCCCGATTTTTTTTGCTTAGCTGGCCTTGGTTTCCCACTGATCTCAGTTTTAATCTCTTCCTTCCACAGGAAGTCATAGTTTCTCTTCCCAATTCAGTCTCAGCCCCTTGGGCTGTTCTTGCCGATCTGGCATTTCCTCTTCTCCACGGGAACCCTGCAGCCTCCTCTTCCAGTCTACCTAGCCGTTAGGAAGGCAGATGAAGCAACACATTGCATAGACAGGCACCCCACCAGAGCACAGGGCTCGGGGAGCACGAACTACATGGGGCCTTTTGAGCACCTTATACGTTCTGATTTGTAGTTCAGTTATTCCAACAGAATTCTTCAATTTAAGTCCCTACTGAAATACCTTTTAAAAAATTGGCAACCTTTTCTTTGAACACAGGCAAAAATATTTCTGCCTTGTTCTCAGAAAAAGTTGATCTCTTTTGACTGAAAAAAAAAAAACCAACCCACAAATCCTATACAATCCTGATGCAGGTAAGTATATAAGGATAATTTTGCCAAACAAGACAACTGAAATCTGGCTCTGAAAAGCCATGAACTCGTGACCTTAGTAGGCAGCACCTTCCTCCCCCCCCCCCCAAAAAAAAAAGCCTTTCATAAGAATTCAACTGCAAATAAGTTCACAGATAAGGCCAGAAGGGACCACTGTAATAATCTACTCTAACTTCCTGTATAAATACAGGCCATATCATTTCCTGAATTAATTTATTCGAACTAGAGCAAGTTTAAAGCTGTATTTTAATTAAGAGATAACAGGCAAAATGATCCATTTTACAAGACAATGAGATTCTGGCTTGGTTTAAGAGCATTATGCAAAGTTTTAGTCATGAATCTCCTATTAAAAATATGGAAGTCATATCTAAAATGTAGTATGCTATTTAGAGAATACAGGAATTAGAAAAAAAGGGATACATGGGACAAATTCTATGCAATGTTGTTTAAATATTAGCAGCATAACCTGCGACATGCAGGATATCACCAAGAGAATTTTCAGGAAAAAAATATATATATTCCCTTACTTATCAATGGAATACATTTTCAAGTTTGAAAAGAGAGCAGTAGACATATTTGTCCAATTTTCTGCTGCACCCACATTTCAAATCCTCAATTTTGGGAGGCTGATTTTAAGTCATATTAAGCCCTTCCCAGGTCCAAATGAGTGATGTTAAATTCAAAGGTCAAACATACATTTTTCCTTTGACTGAGCTGGTGCTGGATTTGTAGCAACATTCTCTGAGTTCCACTGGTACCTTCTTTTTCCAAGAACTCCAAATAGTTGTTGCTCAGGAAAAAAAAAAAAAAAAATCTATTCCAGTCTTCAGCATGTACTTGACTCCTTAGATCTCAGCAAGGAGGTTTTTGTCTTCCTCAAGAATCAGCATGTAGCTGCCTATCTAGATCTCAGTGAACTCTTGTATAGAAAAGCTCAACCACAAGTTTGGCTTCTACTCAACAAGGAAGTGGGGTTCTATTTATACTCTTTCCTCTTCCAGCATTTTGTTATCCTCAAGCTTATAGTCTCTTGTTCAACAGATAGCATTTCAGTACCTACATTACTTGTAAAAGTCTATCCAACCCTCAGCTGAAAAAAAATACTGTAAATATATTTTAGAGCCTTTTATAACTTAAAAACTATCATTTGTCCTAGTCTGTGCAAGCATCCTGTGAGAAAGTAAAGCATATACAACACAGCTAGCAGTAACTAGCTGCCAAACACATAAATTTCTAAATGTCACCTAAAACTTCAAAATAGGGACAGTTATTTTCCATTATGCTTTAGGCAACTGCCTAACTTTGTTGCCATCACTACCTATGACAACCTACTGTTGCTGTAGTACTACCTTTAATACTATGTCCTACACAGAGATGGTTCAAACAAATTTTTTCTGGCTTCTATTTGGAAGCAAAAAGACAAACAGTTTTGAGAGAAGATTAGTAGGATCTGAAAACAAGAGAAGCTGGCTCTATGGAAGCGTAAAGGTTTTATTGCACTTTCTTGCCCCTCTTCTCTCTTACTCATAAATCTTCCCTTCTCTGCCTGTGATGAGGAAGGAAGATAAGCCAGACCCACCAATATTAGGTCATCCTGCTCCAAAAAGAAACTAACAGAACTTCAAACTTCAGTCCATTAACAGTAGCAATGCTTTCAGTCTAGAGATATATTTTAAAAAATTACTATAATTCCCTTTCCCCTCTGAATATCTCATGCATAGGATTCCCTACAATCTCACTTTTCTGAATCCTGCTCTTCTCTCAGCCTCTTTCAGCTTTTCAGCATGGAGGAAATATGTTTCTGCTCAGTCCCCCCAGCCCTGCTGGTTTCACCAACTGCCAGGGTCTCACAGCTGCCATTTCCTTCCAGCCCCACTAGAAACCTTTTGTTAAGAAGTTCTTTCCCTCTCTTCCTTTTCTTCCTTCTTCTTTTCTTCTTTCTTAGCACACCACTCACTGATTCACCTGAATCAATTAAATCACTGGCCAGATGTTGTCCTCTTCGATGGGAGAGATAAGACCTTGACAGATGGTTCTTCTCTCTTCTTAAAGTGGGACTACCATTTTTATAGTATTAGTAGTGCGCTAGCTACACATTAATCCTCATCAGCTTCTGTGTACATGTGGCCAAGACATAATAGACTTATAAGAATATGTACAGTTGGCAAAACAATGAAGTCATCCTAGTTTCAGGTCACCCCATCCTGGTTTCATATTAAAGCTTTTCATATCAACAGCAGTTTCATTTCAACAAGCTAATAATACCTCCTAAAAATCCAATACATCAGCAAAAAGGTTCCACACAGCTGCAACTTTCAGCAAAACAAGAGTTTAAGAGTTTATGCTGCATAAGGGTGAATGACAAGGAAGTCTTTGTCAGTCCATCCTAAGGCATAAGTCTGTGTTAGTCTAAGCAGGCCCATGGCAAGGCTTTGGCAGCATTATATTAAGTTTCAATAGTGTTTTTATAGCTGGGTATAAAGAGGTCCTACAAATATACCCTTGATCAAGAGTAAAATTTAAGAAGCATCTTCTCTCATTATCCTGATGAACCATGAGAAAATTTGTATGAACCTCGTAGCTGCAAGTGAAAACTCTGAATGACTGACTTTCAACTTGTTGAAAGGGAGGGGGGAAACTGCAACAAGGTAAACATTATCCTGAATGTTTTTGCATTTACAGACATGAAGCAATATGTACACTGCCCAATCCTTTCATTTTTTTGTCAAGCGTGACTATTTAAGAGGAATAGCAAGTCCAAGCACTGCACACACCACTGAAGATTATGGGAGCGGTACTTCAAAATGCCAACCAGCAACATACTGGTAACACATCCTTCCCTAGCTGACCTGAATGTAGTCTCCAGTTTCCTAAACAACTCTATTAGATGACATGTATGCTTGTCAGAACAGGCTATCAAGATCATAGCAAAACTACAGATTCATTAAACTCCCCTACACTTTTTTTTTCCAGGCTAAAACTCTTGGGCAGATAGCAATAGTAAAATATTATGAGAGGATTAAGACTCCTGTAGAGTTTCAGCACCTCAGATATAGTCACTATTAAGTTTGCAAAAAACTTTTTATTTTTGTCAGTCTGCAAGCTGCGTTTTTTATTTCTATGCTTTTTGTATTTCAAGGACTTGAGTTCTTTTAAAGCTTTCCTAGATCCTAAAATACAAGATGCTTAGAATTCAAATTCAGCCTCATCCCCAACCACTTTACTGAGGCTAAATCATCCTTGCTCCCTCCATTTACATGGCTTTCTCTTAGGAGGTGGCTGACTCCTTCAGAAAACTGTGAAGGGATAAAAGCCAAAAGATTCATAACAAAATCTTGGTTGGAAGGAATCCCTGGAGGCCACCTACTCCAACCTCTGGTTCAGTGCTGGGCTAACTCCAAAGCTAAATTATGTTGCTCAGGTCCTTGTCCAGCTGAATTTTAAGTTTTCAAAGACTGAGATTCCACGTGCTCTCTCAGCTCTCAGTTAAATCTATCCCTCTTCAAATGCAATACAGTTTCTTCTAGGTCCACAGTCTCATCCAAAGAAAGCTTGAGAATTCATTCATCAATGAGCCAATACGTCAGTTTCCCCTAAGACAAAGTTTTGTTTTGCTTTGTTTTTACATCATGATGCTTCCATGTAAAGCAAAACGAAATGCTGAGGATCAGTTCCATTCTGTTTTACTGGTGCAGTACTTCCATGCAAGCACATTCCACTCCATGATATATTAACCTTTCTAGGTAGCTCACCAAAATGTTGCATATCCTCCTCATTGCATATCTTTCAGCAAATCTCAGTTTTCCATTTGATGTTTGGAATCCCATTCTAGAGTTCATTACCCTAGATGCCAACACACCTTTGTTATCTTGTTTTAGTACTAGAATAAGCAGGTGGTGTGATTTATTGAGCTACTCAATACATCTTCAGTGCTAAAGCAACTAACATACTATAGATCCCAGTAAGGGCTTAGGACATGTTCAACCATTTCTTAAGACAGAAGCCAAAAAGATCAGCCACGCAACAGAAGCCTATGTCCTCTGACCGAACAATCATGAGCTTTCCTGGGCATGTGTGCCCATGCCTCAGGGAGAACCTCAAAATTATTCATTACTCTTCCTTTGTTAAACTTGCATTGTTCTACGGATAAGCTCCCAGCATATCTATTATTTGTTAACCTTTTTCACTTAGGTTGTCCCTAAAAAAATCTGCAAAACTGCCTGGAAGGCACACATTAGATGCCATAGGCCAGCCTCCACATGCATTAAGTTGCAGTTCTTGACATTCCTAGAGAACCTTTAATTCTTCCTGCCATTTACCTCATCTGTCAATAAGCCTCTCCTCTTCACATCAAAACAAATGCAAGCCTTCCAAGCTCAGCTAGCCTAACTGAATCATACTTTACTGAGGAAGTAAGCCACCTAATCTTATAAAAAATTTCACTTTAAAAGGAAATTACTTCTTTCTTTAGATTTATTGTTTAGATAGCCACCGAGTGCTAGCTTATTGTCATGGTCATCTAAACCAGCTCAATCATCCCACAGAATAACTACATTGGTTTGACGTTAAGGTAGAAACAAGAAGTTCTTTACATTCTTAGACGTTTGGAGAAGTTTAGTATTAAATTACATCATCTCCTTCCTTTCCACGTCACCCTCAGATCTGCTTCCTGGGTAGTGAAAGATGTCTACACTTAGCATAATCCAACTGTGTTATAAGATTGGTCTGGTATGCAGCAAGTACAAAAGAAGCAGCTGTTTGAAAGCAAGGTTTTCTTCCATGGTTGCAGCCTGTACAGGGTCCTTACTGCTTTTCCAAGGGAGGAGAAGAAGGCAACAACAATATTATTTGCCTTCATTGGTTCTATTACTATTGCTTGACTCCATGTTCTTTACCTTTGATGAGGATATGACCTTCTTGAACTTCACAATCCCTCCTGCATTTTCTTACTTTTCTTGGAAGGATGATATGAAGTTCAATCTCAAAATAATAAAAGTCCTTAGCTCTTTAGGTCCTGAGGAGTGACAAAAGGCTATGAGGCAATATCGGTAAAACCAACAAATTTAAAAAAGTTAGTTGAAAATAATAGTATACACCTTATACAGTACTGCTGGTGAACAACCTGCTGTTAAACATCTACATTTTAACAATTTCTTCTCAATAGTTCAACTAACATAAAATCCACCTAAGATTACAAGCTGAAGTGTTGTTCAAAAGGTAAATATTTATTGTTACACTCAACTTGGCACTATGAGGTTAAGATTCCTGACGGATAGGGAGGAGAAGTCTTGCATCCCTGTCCCTCCTGTTGTTTCTGTGGTGTGGTTTCCAAAGGCAATCCTAGCCAGAATGAAAACAGCACATCACATGGTTTGATGAGGACAGAAGAGCATTTTTCTAGCACTTAAAAATCTGCAATTTGTTCAGATTGCTAATAGTCTCTTGGTTACACCAAGTAACCTGCATATTGCTAGGTCCAGCATGCATTAGAATGATTTGCCTGTCCAAAATGGGGGTGTTGATAGCCTGAGGTTTGCATATGAAAGTTGCTACATAAATGCAAATTATGTTAGACAACCAATATAGCAAATTTAAGCTGGTTTCCCAAGGAATTAGATTTGCATGACCAGTCTTCTACCCCTGATAACACAGGAAAACACTGTCAAATATGGTTGAAACTGGCACAAAGACAGAAAACTAGGTGATTTTTATAGAATCTGTAACTAGATAGTGAGAAGAGACCAAAAGTCATGCCCTTACTGATAGAAAAACCCATTGCTCTCCATTCTTTTTGGTCTTCAGGCAAGACATTCAGCAAATATTGCTGTGGTTGACCACCAGGAATGATGGGGAGGGAGGGATGAGAAGCAAAAGTCACTAGAAAAATGCAGGGAAATAGCTAGGTTTATCATAGAGAGGTAGAATGAATAGAATATACCTCCTTAAGGAACTGAGCTTCATCATTTCTTTCATTCCAGAGAAGGCTGTGTTTTACTCTGTCTTGATAGCACCTTAGATACATTTAAACAAAAAGCAATTTTCACATAATGAAGGAGAGGGAAAAAACCCACAGAAAAATCAGTAAATCAGTCAGTCTACCTGTATTAGGACCACTTACATTTTTGTCCCACTAACTGCTGTGGGAGTTTTGCACTATGATAAGCAGGTGATCATAAACAGCCTCAATCCATTAATTAGCCTTCATGTATGAACAGTTACATACAACATTCATGTAAATTATTAGGATTTTTTTTTGTTGTTACATCTTCTAGAAACTTTGAAAGCACCAGAAAACTAAATTAATACTTTATGGGAGAAGAAAAAATACATAGGACAGAACACTCATTTAAAGTAACTTTTTATGCTACATAATTGTAACAAATCTTCTCCAAAGTAATCACCACCTCCTACTTAAAGAGCTAGCATCCTCTCAGAGGCACAGTAGTCCCTACACAACTCTACAACAGACTTTGGTGGAATTAATTTAAAACACAAATACGCAACACACTAAGTTATATAGACATACTGATATACAGTTTCTGTGTGTCTGTGTGACATACAGGGATCGATATACCCGGTGCAGAAACTTAAGTCAGAATATCTAAGCTTCCATTGACACACTTTGGCAAGGTTTACAATGTTCTGGCTCCAAAAGTTCACCTCCCCTCATTTTTCTAAAGGATTCTCTAGAAGGCAGCCTGAGTGCTGCAATCCTATGTCACTGTGACAATTTATATAATGTCAAACCTGAGTGAAAACCTTATGTTACATCCGCTGCTGCTTTTGCATTTCAGACATATGCTTGTAGAATATTTATAAACCCTGTATTTCCTAAAAAAA
>NW_020451144.1:223157-310604 GCF_003343035.1 Apteryx rowi
AAGTTTGTAAACAGACCTAAAATTGTTACACAGAAGCTCTGAATATAAAAAAAAGAAGAAAACTGAAAACACCTACATCCAAAATGAATTTTAACAAATCATTCAACAAAACAAACAACAAATCTCTGCCCCCAAGACCCCTTTAAATATTGGTTTTTCTTCATGCTGTTAATTTCATTCTATTACTATCATGTTTTGATAGGCCTCAAACTTGGGAAGGGGAAGTGAAAAGAAACAAACACCACCACTCCCCCCCCCCCCAAAAAAAAAAAAGGGTTAAGAAATAGCCAGTCTCCCCACAGAAGAAAACATAAATCCATTTAACATGTCCTCAGAAATGGCAAAAAACAGCACAGTGGCTAATCTTCGGATCAGACTTCTCTCATGAATAACCAGCTCCACACAGATGATTAAAGGACTACATAATTACATTTATTTATTTATTTTTTAAGGCACACAGGTCAACAGCGTGGATTAACTAGGATTAAAGCGTTACTTTCCGATTACTTTTGTGCTTTAAGCTGGTTTAGTATATCTAGGAACTTTATTTTAAAGCCAGCTTTGTAAAAGAAACTACACCATGGAACTTCTTGTTTACTTTTGACTTGTATGTAAACAATATGGAAATGTTCGTTTTAAAGTATGATCAGTAGATTGCTTGATTTTAGAGACAATGAGATACTAGAATAAAATGTTAACAGATTTTTAGTATTTCTGAATTCAATACTTCAAAACCTTTCTAAGCCTTGTTTGGACTTTCAATTGCATTTTCACATTACACAAATACAGTAGTATGGTTTTGTTAGGAAAAATTTTAAAGTATCAGGACTAAAAGTATCAACAGACCTCTTTAAAATCATACAAAGAGGAGGGCAGAAATTATTTGGGGGAGGGGGGGAGGGAAGGGACAAATAAGGGCAAATACAAATTCCTGACAGAGAGAGAAGTTTAGTGTATAAAGGCTAAAAAAAAATAAAAATAAAAAATATCCATTTACAAGGATACAAGCATAGAATCAAAAATTCTACTTTTTAATAACGAACATAGTATGTTTTCAGTTGCCTCTTTCAATAAAATGTCAAAACATTTGCATGTACACAAAAAGGTCATATTGACACTGCCTACAAAACAAAGAGAAACAATCAAACCAAAACAGAGCCTATGCCGTATTTGAATAACTCATTAAAAAAAAATTTCTGCCAGAAATTTGTACCATATTCTTATCATATACAGAAGAAATGAAGAACGGCTTCAGCTGTCTATAATTTTTGTTACCAACTGCTAAAACTGTGGTACTGATTGTATTTATGCTAAATTATGCCTACACTGTAGAAATATACATCAATCCCTTCCCTAACCTCTGAACAGAAATGGTAGGTTTTTTAAATGGCATTTTCTAACTGAAAGCAAAACATTCAAATTTGTTCCAAAAAAAACAAAAGAAGGGGAGAAAAGGGAAAACCAAAAACCTGCGTAGGCTCATGTCAGCTTCAGGAGCACAAAGGAGGCCGGGCAGTTTGCAGAAAGAGCACTGCTGGTTTCCTGACCAGGCAACCCCAGAGGCCTTTGGGAACTGCCTGGGTGAGCTGCAGTGGGCTTTTTAAACACTGCAGCCAGGGTTTCCAGGGAACTTCGGGCTTATGGGCACCCACATTACAGGGCAACATGTCAGGTAGGTTAACAGAGGCTATCAGAAAAGAGAGAAACTTCTAAGAGAAACTTCCTAAAGTTCAAGGATGAAGGACCACTGGAGAGCCTCTGTCTCAGGCTTTGGAGCATCCAAGATTGAAAGCCTTTGTAATTCTGGCGTGCTCAAATTCCCCAAAATCCAGCGGGCAGACTGTCACAGAGCGCAGGGTACGCAATTTTCCAGGTCCTGTGGCTTCTTACCTACTTGCTCAATGTCAAGCTCCCAGGCAACTACACCCTGCATGTGTAATTCTTTTGCAGAATAATTTCATGCAATAACGTGATTAGAGTAGAATAAGTATCTATTTCAAAACACAACATACCGAAAACAGTCAAAGCCGCCCTATAAAAACAAGCTACATACATCTGATAATTTCCTTCTGGCTATTAGTTGAAGAACTGCCATTCTGTCTGTAGTGTGAACACTATTACCTAAGGGCAAGTTTTCACAACACGGCTGAGTCAATCTAACAGTTTGGTGCTGCCAAAAGGAGCCGTCCTGCTTCTCCCCACAATGCCCTGCAGCACCAGTGGTCCTGTTATTAAAAAAAAGAAAAAGAAAAAAGACACACACAAACAAACAAAAAACAGCACTCACTTTTTGCCATGTTAGTTTTCTGCTGGTTTAGTGAGCTAAGTCAGGGATGTCAAGTAAGTACCAGAGCTGGCCCAAGGGGGAAAGTAATCACGCTTTCAGGAGGAAGGAGAAGCAGAATCACCCTTTTGATGGCAGAGAGGCTCAGTGGTCTTATGAAAGCATATCTTGTCACAGCAGTCTTACTTTTCATTGTGAAAAACCAGAAAACAGTATTTCAGAACTAAAAATAGGCTCCACTCTCCCGTGGACGTTATACAAACCAACATGGAAAATTTCAAAGATATGTTAACATTCATTTCAAAATAACACGATAAAATTCTTAAACATAACACTATAATAAAGTGTTTGGGTTTTTTGATAAGAAATGCTCCTTTTTACAGAACAAGTTGCTGCTACCAGTAGGCTGTAGAAAACTTGAGATTAATATATATTTTTAGTTTTCCTCCTTTTCATCAGGAATTGGTGAACAGAACAGCTAGTTTTCTGTCCTTTTCTTTCTGCTGATGAGAAACTTAGCTTTTACTTTGGCAGCCCCAGGGAATCAGACAAGTGAACACCCACCACACAAAGCTGAATTGCTGTGCTCAAAGAGCCATCTCTGAGAGCAAACAACATTAGTCTGGATGACAGCTCTCTCAGGACTTCCATAAATTGCCTTCACAAATCACTATGGGCAAAGTGTTTTTACAAAAAAATCTAAAGTTTTTCTTGAACAATGCAAAGAATCCATCCAAGTATTTAATTTCTTGCAGGTGTGAATATCAGTGAATACCAGTAAAAATGTAGGTAAGATTATGCAATTCCATAAATTCTGTTTAGGATACACCCAAATGGACCCTGAAGATCATGCATTTTGCTAGGATGAGACCCAAACCAGTCATATTCACATTCTTTCCCATTTCTTGCCATATTCCTCACCATCTTCATTTTGAACTCATTACCCAGTTAGACAAAGAAAAGCCAAAACACAGACCAACAATACCACTCCACTGTCTTCCTACAAAACAAACCAACCCATGCACAAAGGTCTGTGTTACCAGATACCTATTTGACTGGTTGAAAATTGGCAGCTGAAATTCTAGGTCACAAAGACCTGAACTCTCGGGTCTGATAGGGAGCCATTACAGCAGATTAATGATCTTCACAAAGCAAGACAGATTTCAGTTTCCATGATGCAGTTTCTACTTTTCATGTGCTCAACTCAGGAACATGTCCTGTATTTGCAACGTGAAATTTTCATGTTGTAACCTGCCCCCAATCCTGTGTGTAACCTGATGTGCAGTGAACACTAGCAGGAAGAAAATCCAGGGTCATGAGCACAAAACGACACTCCCTTTTTCTCCAAAGGACACAGCCTCTATCCAGAAGGCTACTGATTTCATATTCTCTTCTAAGAGGTGAGGAACGCAGACTTAGTGCCTGGATGTCTACAAATGCAAGCACAGCAGAAAGACATATACTATACATGACCGCGGTTGGACCAGCTCAATGCTGCCAAAATGGGTGGTCCCTTCCTCCCTCCTGCTCTGAGATGTTTGCTTGTGCCACTTACCTTGTCCAGTTCCTTGTCTGAGGCTAGTCCAATTCCTCAGGGCGTCAGTTCTGCTTTCTAACCCAGAAGGTTTTTGCTGGCTAAATTTTCTGCCAGCTTAGTAAGTAGACCGGGTTCACTAACAGATACCTTAATATTACTCTTTGATGAGACATTAAAAGGCTACATAGCATCTCACTGATACCTTAAGGATGTGTTTCCATTCCCTCTTCTCATTTCCTCCACACTCTGTCTTCACTCTTACCTTTCCTGGCTCCATCACTCAACCCCTTTGTGCCAGTTCACCTTACTAGAACAGCACAACACTAATCCGTAAGAAAAAGATAGTTCACAAAATTACAGAAAATTAAACTGCAAGACTAGAGTCTGCAGCTGGGTGAGAAAACTGGACCTCCCACAGGGGGCCAAAAGATCAGCTCAGCTATGTATGGAACTAGCCTAAGAAGGGGTGATTTTCTAAACAGAGCATCTATTTCTACGTGCAATATGATCAGTCGTCTTTAATTTTTGCCTGGAGTAAAGGTGACATTCCGTGAGACCAAGTGAGCTTATCTAATCGCTCACTGCCAGTAAGAAGGGAAATTCTTGTTCTCTTATGACCCTGCCATTGCAGTGACTCTGATGAACATCAGACTTTCCGCTTATTAACCCAGCGGAAAACTACCCACTTTTTTTTCTAGGAGTTGAACTGGTTCACAAAGAAGTCCAACAAATACCAGAGCTGAAGCAAAGGAAGATCACTGAAGTGGAGGGCAGTAGCACCTTTGCCTCTGGGTGGCAGCAAGCTGATAAAATCAGATTATCCGCTCTCAAAACCACCACTGGCCGAACAAATCTTAGCTGAATGAGTTCAGACATAGGAGAAGACAACACACAGGATTTTATCTTTCAGATATCCCACACCAGTTAACTTTAAATCTTCTGTGGTTAAAAAAATTCCTTTGCTAAGACTATGTGCTTTACTGTCTTGCCCCAAAGGGATTAATTAGGAACCAAGGCCTCAAAACCAGCTGATCTCAAACTGTCTAAGCAATTGGGAAGTTAGAAGATTGTGCCTGTTTTGAGTTTGTTAAAATGCAGTAAATTAGCCCCCAAGTAATATGGGGGAATATGACAGCACAGAAAACTTGGGGGATAGCTTACTGGGAAAGGGAAACAAGGCTCCCCATGTAGTTGGTGTTAACAGGCTTCTCCAGAAGGTGATCAGAAAGCACCTAAGTTAAACACTGGCTTTGCATGCAGAGAAGTGTCTTTCCCTCCAGTGATGAAATTGAAAACATTGCTCCCAGATGAAGGCATCTGCAGTCAAACCCTCCTACAAGCGATCTAGTTCATGATCTCCGTACCATTCTACAACATAAAGTGTAGACCTCGCCTAACCAGCCATTCTGAAAGGCTGCAACCAGGAGAAAGGCTCTGCCATAATGAGAACAGTGTCAGATGAGGGAACTGAACACGCGAACTTGCTTCTAGAGAGCCATGGCTAGAAACAGGTCCCAGGCACCAAGGAGATCTGGGAGGAAGGAAATGCTTCAGAGTCCAAGAGACTCCCACCTCCTCCCAGTTACCTGAGGTTCCTTCCAAATTGCAGTGACCCTGCATGTGTTTTCCATCTTTTAGGCATCAGTGCAGGCAAAACAACCCCTACAGTGAAGGAATGAGCTAGGAGCAGGGATTGTTGCCTTAATGGGAAGATCCAAGACAGAAGCACCAGAGGACAGGAGTATAAGCTTCAGCTGGACTTAAGTGTATATCTTGAAAAAAGGTGTAAGAGAGGGATTGTGAGCTTGCCTTGCTTGAGTTTGCTTTAAAAAAAATAAAAAGGCTGGTAAAAAGTAACTAACCTGCTAAAGTGTCCTGAACCATGATTTCCTTCTCCCCATCTGCTGATTTAATCAGCTTATAGTTGTAGTTGCAGACAAAAGTAACGAAAATACAATACGTCTTAAAATTAGTGTCTCTTTATTACTGTCCCAGAATCATAAATTAAAAGGTCAGGACAGACCAAAGAAACATTACCATCATATTAATACCTGATCCAATTTTTTCAAAACTTTGTCACAGGAGACCTGGGATTTAAGAAAGGTGCTCTCAGTTGCACAGACCCTGCAAGTATTTGCACAGACACGCAAATAATGACTTTCATCGTCTCACTTCTAATGCATGGGTGTCAACTGAGTATATCCAACGCAAGAATGCCCAGCAGCACATTAGAGAATGGAGTTCAGAAAACAACCTGCCCACCTTTCAATCCACCACATGTGAGCTTAAAATATCCCAGCACTACCAACACTCAGTGTTCCCAGGGGTCCAGTAGGAAAACAAGATTATTTTCTTATCTGAACCCACATGGCATGGATATATTTACCTGCATAAACCTGAGACCAGGCTGTTCTCATCTGAAGTCTGTATTACCTTCCAACCTCCCAGCTTGCTCCCCACAAAACAGTGTCATTTGTGATAACTCACAATCAGTGCTAAGTGAACCAGAAACGAGAGAATGGCAGGGATCCAGCTGACTCATTAATACCAGTGTAACGGATTAACCCTTCTACATTGTCTCCCCCCCAATTAGTCAGCATCAAAGAGGTTTGGGACTCCACATATCAGAAACATAAAATGGGACAAAGTGTTTGAAAACAAAGGAAAACATCTAGGAGCAACATAATATTCTGCCACAAGGCCTGCTATCTTCAGGGGCCCCTTTATGTAGTTGGGAACAGTGTTTTAAGATGTTAAGCAAAATGTTGTGTAAAAGAGAGCAAGAGAAAAGAATGGCTGGTCTGGAAAGAGTGAAACGTTCTGATCTGTATAATTAACCGTGGGTACAGAACAAACTTGTCAGAGGTATGAAGAATGTATAGTTCAGCATGAAACACACAACTAGCAACTCCAAGTTCAAAATAGTTATTAACTGTGACTACAAAATCACTATAAAATGTTAAAATTCAACTTTTTGTTTTTTTAAACATATGGGCAGCACTTTCTGATTTGTGATGCGAAACAAGATATTTTTGGTTTAGTCAAACACTGCTATTTAGAAAAATCCCTTCTAAAACAAACTGTCAGTCTGAGGTTTTACATTATACTAGATGGAACACTTATTTCCCCATATTTACTAACTTTTAAAAGTTATTATAAATGTGTAACTGCCATAACTGCCACTAAAGATTAATGATTGCTCTCAAAGCCTCTGGGAGCCTTCTATTCTATTTGATAAAACATGATGATCTTTATTTGTTAAAACAAGCATATGTATAAAAGTATGACGTATACCTTGCCACTCAGATAAACAACATATCCCAGACAATTTAAGAAATGAAAGAGACCTCAACTGTATTTGTAATAATATTTTTGGAAGACTGGAGCATTTCTCATTACAATGTTATGCACACACACATTTTCACCTAAACCTGGATTACTGCATGGCATATAACTTGCATGCTAATATTAAAGACTTAAATCCTGTTTTATGCAATACATATAAAACACCTCTACAAACAAAATGTTTCATCATGTACATGGCAGTAGTAAATTCTTGTTCATATATTTTTATAAAAACTTCTCATCTTTTTAAAAATTCAGCCACAGTTTAGAGAATATTCTGCTTTTAAAGACATCCATTCGGCATTTATATTTGCTTCACATAGTCTGTCTCAATTATACTACAGCTGTCTCACAGGGCATAGCTGGCCATCTCCATCATGAACAACCACCACAGACTCTGAAGTTCTTGATTAAAACGCAAATGGTTTTGTGAGCCAAGCTAAAACTACCGCAGCTGCTCCATTTCACAAACCAAGCACCATTCAGCTGGGAAGAATGGCACCGACTCTGAATTGTTCTTCTGAAAGTTTTCACAATAAAAGCAAACCACACTACTTCCAAATTTTCAAAGACATGACATTAAAAAAAAAAAAAGGCTCCACTATTCTGGAAACAAGTGTTTTCTTTTTACTCCGAGCTTTTGATTTTTACGTCAGTGTTCCTCTATGAATAAAAAAACAAAACCAAAAACAACCCCTCCCCCAAGTATACACACATGCAGGTTCCTCTAGATACTTTTAAAGAGTATTTACAACAAGTCTGCAGATGAATTAAATGGGAACTACAATCCCTAACTTTAAAAATCAAGTTCCTGGTCATCAGCTGATCGCTACTGAAGCTGTTAAGTATCATATTCAGTCACGGGATAACTCATGGAAGACGTCACAATTAATATTATTGGCATGCAGTCACAGAGTAACGCAAAAACCTGTAAACTCCTTCATCAAGACAAAATACCAATCAACTCCTGATCACCTGCTCTCCAAGCCAATACTTGCCTACTCCAAAATATATGAAATAAAACAATCTCACTATAGTCAAAGTGCAGCAAATCAAGTCATAACATGTAATTCGGAAGAAAACCATGTTTAGTACAACTTGCAATGCAAAACTTTTGTATGTATTGCCTCATTTTTTAGGTAATGGCAACAAAATAGCAAGTGTTTGTAATAATAGAAAACACAAGACACCCAAAAAGAACTCGCAAAATGCTGAAATAGATTTTTTTCTACTCCGTTGAAATTATATTCACTAAAATATCAGAACTAATATTGTTATGTAGGTTTCCTACAAAATCCTAATATCACTTTCTTGATGGTCTGGCTAGCTTGTGTCCAGGAAAGACTTTACAGCTAAGTTTACTTTTATACTTCAAAAATAGTGAATGGTTAGTCAGATTTTTCTTTTTTAGTTATTTGGCTGCAAGAAACTTATTTGTGGTCTTAGCCAGAAATAAGTGGTACATACCTGAAAACACTCTCCATTTCATTCAAATGAAAAAATTCAGGAATCCTCCTTAAGCTAATGTCGACTGATGCAAAAATGAGAACCAATTCCTTCCAGGCATTAAATTTGCTCAGTTCCCAGTCATGAGAAAGAGAGCTGAGTTCTGTTAAGGCATTTTCTTTAAATTCCTTCTCTAGCACTTTTTTTTTTTTTTTTTAAACATTCATCCCTATTGTATTCGAGCTAGATTAGAAACAACAGGTTAAGTACAGAATAGAGATTATACAATGCTTCAGAATATTACCTTTTCAGCATAGAAAATCAGATTAAAACCCACCAAACTTAGTGTATCTTGCTTTTCATTTTATCTTTAGAAGTTGGAAAAGGTTTGATTTTGTGTTCTCAATTAATGAGGATTGTTTTTAGGTTATATACACCACTGCTGTGTTTTAAAATGATTAGAAGCAAATTTTACATTCTTGTTGCTAACTGAGGATAACACACTTAACAACCATTTGATATCTTTGGTGTAGTTTTAAAAATCTCAGTATTTTAAGAACACAGTGGTAGATGGATTTGGCTTTACATGTCAGTGCAGTCCATATGAAAAGGTTAACTCACTTTTTAAATTGTTTTTAAATATTTTTAAATCTCTGTTGTATACAGAAAAGACACTGTGAAAGATGTAGAGAAAGTGAAGTTTATCTGCAAACAACTTGTAATTTTAGATTTCAATGGAAAGACAGCTTTCATTCTGAAAACCTTATATCCCATTGTACAGAATTTTTGTTGTTGGTAATGGTGGGTTTTTTTGACAAGTTCTGAGCCTAGGAGAAGTAAGGCTTTGCAATGGTCTTACCACAGCTCCTGTCACAAAGTTCTATTGTTAAAAAGGAAAAGAAAAAGAAAAAAAGAAAAAAAAGAAAAGTCTTTCAGGCAGTTAAATTCAGGACAAATTTTGAATTTCCTGAAGCAAAACTACTAGTTTCATTTTAGAAAGTTATGCTTTAGTAACTGTCAAACAGTATTTTTCACTTTAATAAAATTATATACAAAATAGCAATAAGTATTCAAAATTCAAAAATGCCCTATGGAGGCCATGAGAACGGGCAAAGAAAGGACTTCGAATTTGGAATTCACCCCCAGAATCCATGAATCCTACAGATTCAGTGTTGTGGTGTTTCCCAGCCTTCACTGATCCAAAGGTAACTGGATTAGCAAAAACCACATTGCTGCCACATCATACTTTCCTTTTTCTTGCTACTCTGGAAATAAGGCCAAAGGCCTTATTTCTACCTTTTTGATATCTTGGGACAATTAACTGAAGCCTGGGTATTGCTGCAATACTTTTAATTTTCAATGTAATTCGTTCCGTGCAATAGAATACAAATCCATTTCCAGCAAAAGCTGTCCCCTCCAGAATTTTTGTTTTGTTTTAAGTTGAATAATCCTACTGGAAAACTAAAATATGAATAATCAGATGGGATGGATATTTATCCCTAATATTTTCTCAATACAGAAGCTCCCACCTGATTTCAGAGTTTCCCTCATATGTAGCAAATAGGCAGGATTATACATCTGTACTCCGTACTACCAGCATTCAAGCTGAATGCAGTGTGACAGCAAGTGCTGACAAAGACAAGCACTGTGCCTGGTATTACACTGACATGGATTATTCCCATCCATTAGTATCATGAGGATAGATGGAAAGACACGACTTACAAAGAAAGGAAAAGAAAAAAGACTATAAATTTAATCACAAGCTAGTTTGCTACTGGACAACATAAAGGCATGACGTCATGTCAATAATATTTGGGACTTTTCATAAAAGTGCAATTTAGCCTTACACTTGTTGCTAGACATTTACATAAATAATAGCCCCTTGCTGTATTTACACCGTATATAATATTATCACTCCCTAACTGGCTTCGTCTGGTTAACAAGACAGGAACATTTGAAAAAAATGACAGTACTAGATGATAAATGATAATAAATTATTTCCCTGTAGAAAAATGGTAATCAGACATGATGAAAAGTGTAATTCCTTAGAAACTACTCTATAAAGACATTCTATTTAGGCAGAAAAGCTGGAAGGTTATTTCAAGTATTTACATTTTTTTAGTCACAATTTGTTAAAATTCCACACTACAATTTCTAAAGACCTTTGTGTAAATGACAGACCTCTTCCAGCAAAGCCTTTGAATTTAATGTTGTATGAATGTATTATATGAAATGGAAGGCCTGGGTTTTTTGTTTATATAACAAAAAGAGTGTTTATTTTAAATTGAAAGTGCTGTATCACTTGTTATTTTTACTACTTTTTCTTTACAAGGAGAAGTATATATCCATTGATTTTCCTTTAAATTTTCTATCACAGATTTGGTTTTGCACTCGGATCAAACCACTCTCACTTGAAGTCATAGTAGCCACTTTCCTTCAGACAACCTGCCTCGCCATAGCCCTTCCTCGGTGCCTTTCTCTTCAATTTACACACGGCTGCAGCTCTACACATGCTAGTCTTGTTCCACTGTTCTGATGCTTCCTGTAATGACCATTCTTGTTCATTAGAGAGCACTGCAAGAAGATAGGAAGAAAAAAAGAGAAATTTATCATTTTCCTAGTGTGCTGTTCTATGAGCCCCTTGCAGAATCCTGGCAATGGCAAGTTCTCCTGTGCTTTCTCCACATCTCCTCATTCTTAGGATAAGAAGATTCAGAATTCCCTGGTGTAAGTTTCTACTTCCTCTAATATGAAAGTGGTTTTGAAATTCTGGTACTTGAAGAATTGTATGCATTTATCTATAAATCATCATCATATGTCAAGAGATACAGTGTTTAAAATTTTCCCCAAGATTAAAATTAAGAAAACCAACTCAACCCACATTCAACGCAATGCAGACAACCCCCCACCTTTCAGCCTGGTCTTCTCAGATGACCAAGCAACTCATTTCAAGCAAATTAGACAAGAACAGAAGTCTCAAAAATAATTCCATTTTCACGGGTTTCATGAAGAAGGCAGCTGGGCAGATTGAGAATTTAACCCTCTGACTATAGAAAAACCTTCAGCCAGATCTTGCAATAAATCATGAGGCAAATCCATAGGAGTCAAGACTTTATTAACTCCAAGCCTCCCCAAAACGCCAGCATACTACTCCTTTTCCATTTTTTTATTTTTGGCTTTTTAGGATAAGTGACATATAAGGGGGAGAGAGGGGAGGAGGGAATGACAGGACCTACCTATTGAACCTGTATTTTTAGTTTCTTCGGAAAATCATTACTCATTGTACTAGATCTCCTAATGGCTACTTGAAAAACTTTTCCACATTTTTCAAAGGACCCCTGCCTCCTCCTGTCCCTTGCAGTGTTTCTACAGAGACCAAGTTCCTTCTTTGCTAGCCGTTCCCCTGTTTCAGAGCTTGCCTTTCAATCACTGATGGGCCTAGGCCTTGGATAAGCAGGAAAATATCTCACCTGAACTCAAAGATAGGGGGGGAAAACACTATTACAAGTTTTTAATTAAGAAACCATTTGACATCTATCATATGTCATCATTTTTACTCACTAGGAATTATTCTTATGGCAACTGAATATTTCTCAATGGGGAGAATGAAAAACATAAGAGAAGAGTCTAATCTTTAATAACCTAATAAATGTTTTATCAAGAACAGAACCTCCAGAATGGATAATGAATTAAAATAAATGCAGAATCATCATTAGGATGCAAATTAAAGAAACTTGTTTTAACCATAACAGAGTATTATGAAACCACTTCTGTAGTTTTTACTTTTGATAATACTTTCCAATTCACTCAGATGTAAGACCTGCTACTACAGCAATATGAGTCACAGAAATCAGGTGACATTCCTTAAAGGCTCAAAAGAAAGCTAGTAAGGAGCATTTAAATTAAGGTCAAAAATCAAAGTAAGCTTCAAAAAAAGTCTTGAGGTCAGCATTCACGAACATATATTCTTCACAAAAAGCTGCTTCAAATGGAAGCTAAACTCGCTTAGACATTTAGAAAAGTAAAATAAAAACTAAGCAGGAACAATACACTTTCAAGAACACCAAAATGCACGATGCAAATAGAGCAGTCATTGTGTTAGTCATTTGGCAGATCTGAAAGTTTGTACTGGGTATCACAAGGCTACAAAGTACCTTTTCTGAAATCCCAGCTATTTAAGTTTGACAGGGATTTGGTGACAAAGTACAAGGCACAACCTGCAAACACCAGATGTTAAATCGGAAATAAGCAGACCTAACAGTATTACAAGTGGCAGGAGGGAGTGTTTGGATTCAATTCCCACTTTGATAAAATACCCTGGCAGTAATGAAGTAAACTGGATACTATCATGACCTTTGTTAGAAAGTTAATCTTAATAAATGTTTTAAAGAAGCTAGATACATCTTCACTTACCATGAAAAGCAGAAATTTTTCAAGCACCTTCCTCCCATGTACTATTATTATATTTTAAAGTTGAGTTTTGACTGAAATAATCCAGGATTAAGACCATTCAAATCACATGAACCCTTTGTTCTCAGCCATCTGCACTTCCGTTAATTTAAAAATGACAGTACTGATATTTGAAAGACTATAATAACATCAGATTCAAAAGCCAAAAAATTTTCCATTATTAAAAAACCTTATGAACGTCTTTTAGGTGTGGATAACTGAAAGAAAGGAGTAATTTCAAGGCATAATAGATTAGTTTCAATACTACTAAAGTTTAGTACAGACTAAAGTTAGCAATAAATGGGTATGTATGGCAAAACAACAGCAGTTGCTTTTTACTGCAGTGAAACATTTTCCATCTTGCACAATTTGTATCCTCTCACTCCCTTAATATTTTTTATCTACTACCAGTGATAGCAACATTCAAGACATGGGGGAGCAACCTAGAACAGCTTGGTAGAGAGTCAGAGAAGGACGTGTTTTATAGCTTGCTTTTTAAATTATTAATGACAAAGTGATACAGTTTTTATTTTTTTCCACACATCATGTGCTGACTTACTGGCAAAAGTTTGTTCTGAGAAGGTAAATAAGTTTAGAAAGACACAGTGTGAGCAGCAAGCTAAGGAGCTGGAAGACAAGACYGAGAGGCAGAACTCTGACATAGAGAGGCAGAAGAAAAACGCACAGTCACTGCACAGCACAGCTTGACAGTGAAGGCATCAGCCTGTGTTGTGAGAGGCAATGCCCTGCACAAGTTTCTACTTTCAAATTTTACCAAGATACTTATCATCTAGTTTGTACAGTGATCTGCTTTCTCCAGTGTTGGATTGGAGGCCAAGTGGCTTCTTGCACACACTCATTCATACTTCTCACTAAACCTGCACTTTTTCAAAGAATTAGCAAGGGCTGATTTTACCATTCAAACATTTCAGAGATAACAGAAGTGAAATAACTAGTGTACAGAAGCAGCAAATTACTGGCTGCAAGCTTCTATTTAACTATTAAAACATTTGTTCAGTGATCAGTTTATGTTTTAAATATCTTAAGTCTAATGAAGCATTGGAAACATGAAATTACTGGTTATGAGAAGGTTAAGTGTTTAAAAATTATTTATTTACGGTACAGCAGAAAAATTTACCATATATGTTGCTGCTGGGGCCCATTTAGAAGTTAAAGGAAAATGGGAATCAACATTTGGGAAGGCCATATTCCTTGGGACTATGAGACACTCCTCACAACATCAATTGGCTTCTCTTGATGGCGATATTTGTCTTTAAGGGATATTGTTAGCAGAAAAAAAACATTATCCCTTTTTCAGTATTTTCTGTCTCATTTTGCTCTCTAATGAAGCGAACATCTCTGCATTTTTATCTCCCTGTTATGCCACTTCCTTTTTACAGTCTCATTACCACTCTCCATATTTGCTTAAGTACTTGTTCAACAGCAGCAGAGTATCTTTGCATTTTTACTGCAACTCTAAGTGCATGACCTCCGAGCTGTATCTCAAGTTTATTTTACAAAGTATTTATCTGAAATAACATGATTTTGCTTCTTATAAATTATGTAGCATGCAGTCATTCCCAATTTGTAATTTTAAGAGAGAGAAGCAACCTAAGTGCTCACTGCCACTTAAAAGAGTTGGTCCTTCACACTGTCTTTGCTGTTCATCTGAAGCCTTGGGGAGATGATTCAGTTTATTAAGCAGGCAGGAAACCCCAAAAAGTGTGTGTGTGTGTGGGGGGGGGAACTTGTTTTTCACCAGCTTAGTGAACTGAATCAAATCACTAAGAAATCAGGCAAGTGCCTGGGCTGACTCAAGGAGCAGGGGAGAACAGGCCAGCCCCTTTTGGGGACAGCAATCTGTTAAATTAACTCATCAGTCCTGTCTGTCTGCACCTTAAGTGGAAGTCTCTTGGACAAAACCCCACAAGATTGCTCTCCGTTATTCATAAATTACCCTTCCTCTTTTTCTCATACAGCAGGACGGTTTAAGGATGGTGCTTGAAGCTAGTAGGCTCTGCCTCAGAAATGGGGTGTATGTGAATACTCGTGGACAGTTTATTGCACATCAACTGAAAACCAGCAATTCATTAAGCTCTAAAATTTTATCACTAATCACACACATAATGCAATATTGTTTACGACACAAGGTTTTAATATGCAAATATACCAATCAAAAAGCACCCTGTCTTTGGTACTGGAAGTCAGCCATTTTATATTCAATATTTGTGATAAGATTTTCASAGGCATATATGAAGGGTTCTTTTGAAAGTCTTTCTCTTGGTTTGAAATTATCCAAAAGTAGAATGTTTCTTGAAACTTCTGTACAACAGAAGCAGCTGGCATTTTAAAGTGGCAAAGGCACAGTAGTACCCTCATAGAGAAATAATTACTAGAGCTCTGCTGAAAATAAGCTAGGGGGGAAAAAAAAAAAAAATCACTTTATGCATGTCCGTACAATCTAAATAACTATTTTTAATTGCAATCTGGGATTTAATACAAAATGTCATATTGTGCATACCCTAAGTTTCATTTGCATTAGAGTCCATAGTTCCTCAAGATATCAGAACATGCTCAACCTCTTATTGCCAAGTGTTTGGGGACAATCAGTTTCCACAATGTTCCCACTGCTCACAAGCACTCAAAGCACTTCTAGAGTGGACAAATGTCTTTAACACTGCAGAAGAAAAAATCCTACGCAAGACAATAAAGTTACATTAACTGTTGGACAAGATCTGTAGCACATATCTGACTGTAGTACCTCTAGATCAACAATATCACACTCTATGTATGAGTAATTCATTAATCACAACAACCTAGCCCAACAATCATTTGTGTGGCTGCGTTGGCCCACAAGCAGATATAAAAAGCGTTAAAAAAACTGCAACTCAAAAACATACCTATTTTACTTTTTTGTGCCCAGAGAAGGATCATTTCACTTCATTTCCAACAAGAACATATTCTTGTTGGTGACATTGCTCTGTGGGTAAAAGACTCAAGTCCTTCCCCCCAATCCCTGCCCCATTCCCTTCCTATCCACTGTTTCTGGAAACAATTTAGATTAGCCTTCATCTCTTTATTTTAAATGTGGCTTGGTATTTTATTTTTTTTTGCTGGATAGGGGCAGAGAAGAGGGAAGGATTTGTTTTTGTTATTTTGAAATAACCAGAGGAATAATACCAAGTTACATATGCTGTATAACAGGACTTTTAAAATGGTAATTGAATAGGGTAAAAAGCATCACCATCAATACCTGCAGTATCGTTAACAAACTTAGCGCATCTATTAAAACTCTACTGAACTTCTATATAGCATCAGTGTTCCTCAAAATAACCTCATTACAAAGAATTGCCAAGCAGATCCCCACATGCTGCAGGGAACTAAATCCAAAGTGATACCTTTCCCAACAGACCTTACATGCGATCTTTGGAAAAGCTGCAGAGAAGCCAGAAAGTCTAGATAACAGAATGTCTCCAGAAAATGTTATTTCTTCCCTTAATTGTGTTACCCTTAAAATGTATCTTGTATCCTCTCATGGGGTTTGATCCTGGACCCATGAAAAGTAATTAATTGTGATGACGCAAGATCAAACCAGCTATAGGAGTAGCAAGGTCTTACTGCCAAAAGAAGCTTGACGCAAATATCCACATGAGCCAATACAACGAATTCAATGAAGTTACCTATAATGGAAGCCTACACTGTCTACATAGTCACTGGAGCTTTTGGAGGGCAAGTCAATGTATTTCAGTAAAAATGCTAAATGCATTATACTAAGATTAGACATTATTACAAGCATCAGGGCTCTTGATTTGTTTACTCCTGCCTTTTCTCTGCATCTAACACAATGCTGCTTTGCCTCCCTGTTTATACAGCTTAGATCACTGCCATTATTCTGGTACTGAGGAAAAGGAAGGGAAGAAACATTAATCATATCCTTACTAGTTAACTTTGAACTCTGAATTTTTTGCAGTTAGTTTGAATAATGACAGCTATACCTAGATGAGCAAGTCTGTAATTGTATCATCCATGTTATCTATCACAAGATAAACACGTAGTTGTGTTTTATAAGTGAAAGATTGCTTTATACAAAAATTCATATGCTTTTTAAACAAAAATGAAGATCTGTGAATTATTAGAACATATGAAGACAGGTTCCTTTGCAAAGAAATATGAACTCCGTCATTTCTGTTTGTTCTTTTTAATACTTCATGACTTGTACCTATTAATTGTCTCAGTTCTGTGATCTTTTCTATAGTCTTTCTGCTGTGGAGACAGATGATGTTTCTTTGTTAAATGCTTTGCTGTTTCCCGTTGTGAGAAGTTAATTGACTGTTACTATTCAAGTCCTAACAAATAGCATTTCTACTGTCCTTTGCTAATTATGCTGTGCCTGCGTTTTATATAACATTTCACACTACATTTGTTTTTCTACTTTATATTTTAGGGCAGCTTATTTGTAAGAATGTGCATTTATGTTCATACTATCTTAACCTAACAGACCAGATCTGATTGCTTTTTAAACGTATGCGAATAATTGGCTTGGAAACAACACACACACACAAGTACTGCATATTAGCATGAAGCAAGAAAAGTTAAACTGGGCTGGCACTTTAAATAAKCACAACTTGCCATGTTAAGTGCCTGTTTTGCTTTGGGCCCAGTAATAATACAATTGATCCATTTGCAGATAAGAACTGAAAAGTCTGCTTATCTCATTGAAAAACAAGCCTAACCTGCCAAAGAGCGCAAATACTAGATTGTCAAATGTAAAATGGCCGGTGTCGAGAAAAAGTAAAGGGGGAAATATCAGCAGTGACATCTCAGGATTACCAAATGCACTCTCAAACAACTAACTTCACTTTGCTGAAAAAGTAAAGGATCTTTCTACTTCTTTTATTACAGTTAAAGCAAATGAATTTAAAAGAAAGTATATACTAGTATATACTGCTAAGGGATTAAGAAATAAAACTAAATTTTTTATTTTTTATTTTTTTTTAGACAAAAAGTGTTATTTAAGATTAGCTTCTTAACAAAATGCTAGAACAAAAAGAGAAAGGCTAAAAAGTATAGATGGGCCAGATAGGGGAGGAAAGATAACACATACATCATTCCCTTTTCTTAAGGATAGACTAAGAACCAGCAACAATTTTGACTAGATGAAAAAATTGCTTGAAAAATGTATCAAAGCTCTAGAATTGTATATAGCCTAATTGGAGGTAAGACATATTTTCGATTATTACTGCGTATCTTTTATTCTGGGATTTTTGATTATGTTTTCCCTGATTTGGCATGGAGAAAAAAAGCTGGACATGAAAGCCTAGAATCTCAGCATCTCAAGTACAGCTTACAAAAGAATTTGGTAGCTACCAGAATAAAATACACCTGCCATCTAGAAGTTCAGATAAATAAGGACTTTCAAAAATAATTATAGAGGTGGTTTGTTGTAGTTAGGAAGGTCTAAGAACTCAGGCAGGACAAAGTTTCTGGGCAAAGGCATTATCTTTTCTTAGACCAACTAGACTGGACAGAAAATTAGGCTTTGGGTTACAGAACACTTCAAGCCTAAAACCAGAAGCAATAGCTTTGAAAATGAGATATGAGTGCAAAGTGACTGTTCAGAGTTGACTACAGCTTTTAATGTAGATGTCCTATGTTTTATTTTAACTGATAGATACCAAAACTATGGCCTCAGAGAAGATCTTGGTTTTATAGCAATTCGAAATCCCTATCCTCTAACTAACCTCTCTTTCCCCTAAAAAAGTGAGGTCATATCACCTCTCCTCCCACCCTGACTAACACTTCCTTTGCTTTCCAAAGCACCACCTATCTTTTCTTCTGAGGACGGTTAAATTTACCTAAATTTTGAGCAGTTGCCTTGAATTCTATCTAGCTGAGATGTAGCAGCAACTTTCATTTTCATACCTAAAGAAGAGTTTGTATTTCCAAAAGCAAGTCTAGTTTTTCTAGCTATATACATGGTTAATAAGAGCTACTACTTCTGCTTATGAAACTTATCCTTCCTAAAGGCATTTTACCAATCAAACATATAAAATATGTAAAATAAAACCCAAAGTGAATTAAAAACTAATTTTAAAGGACAAACTCTATGCTAGTTAGAGAGATCAGGTTACCTCAGTTTTGACTGTTCAACATTTCCTTTGAAAAGTAGAGGAGAAATACAGAAGCTTTCAATATAACATGCAAGTATGTTTTCATATACTGTGGTTTAGTGAGAGAAAATCTGAACTAAAAATTCAAAGACTAATCTGCTTTTGAAACACATGGCAAATTCAATTAAATTTCTGCAATTTTAAGTTCAAAGACATTAGAGCGAATAATCCATAACATAAGGGCAAGACCATTTTTAAGCACAGAAAGTGAAGTATAGTCACATTTTAAATATTTAGATTTTAAAATAACCTGTTGGCATTAATTAGAGCTGTTAATATGATGTATATGGACAAACAGTTAACACAGTGTAATCATGCCTTAACTTCTGCATTTCCTGAGTTTGGCTCTCAGTTCCATAAGTGACACCATCTGGCCAAACCTCAAGTACAGTCTCATACGTTATCACACTAAGGATATCTGACAACAGTTGGAGTAGTTCAAGCAGTTCCTCTCCCCAGCTGTTGGTCCCCAACCCTACAAAAAAGCCAGCAGAAGAGACTATACTGATGCTCTTTCTCTCTTTTCAAAGCAAAATCTTAGGCATATTTGCCCTAGAACATCCTGTGATGTACTTAAATTTTGACTTTGAGAAAAATTAGTTAAAATTAATGCTATTAGTAGAGTTTTCTGTACTCTAAAAGGTAGTAATAGACTTAATATAATGGCTGATTAGAAAAAACCTTAACAGGTAACAATTCGATCCTAAAAGCCAGTGTTCCAATTTCAAGCACGTGCTAGTCTGGAGCATGATACTCCAAAGCCAGCGCAGTGGACAAGTCTCTCAAACTGCACAACTTCTGCTGAGAAGAGTTTGGCTGACAAAACTGGTTTTAATTCTGATGACTGTCAGCTCATTGCATCAGCTAATACAGTAACTCTATAATAAAAAAGTCTCTATGTAAAGCACAAAAAAAGAAAAAAAAAAGAAAGAAAAATGTAGTCACCACTAGACTCTAACAGTTGTCTATATTCATGGTTTGGGCATCATTTTAGTTATGACCATGAAGATTTGCTCCAGAAAACTCAATTACCATATTATTTGGCCTGCATGTGGGTGTGTTACGTTACCTCAAAATGCTGACGTCAAAACCATTCTGAGCTCCTGTTCTGACTACATCACGCTAACGTCCTTTAAACATTAGCTCCTTAGTGTGATATAAGCCTTCAAGTTTTAGCCTTATACTGCTGCTAATTTTCATTTCCAATTTACTCATGAAGATAACATCAGTTGGTTTCTCTGGTGAACTCCCTGATGCCAGAAACCACGTGTGGGAAAAATTACAAGAAAAAATTCATGAGTTTTCATAAGAGTTTTCTGATCTCTGGAACACGTACAGCAGATTGCCACTTAGTAACAACAACCCCAGTTTTACTTCTAAAAAAGAAAAAAAGCCGCAACCTGTTATATTTTTCCTGATTTGTGCAACTGCTTTATCTGTCTTTCAGACAAACTCTTGGTACAGGGACTTTTTGTGAAATGCATTCACACCTTCCGTAACACTTAATCATAAAGTTGGCTACTAGACACAACTTAGAAAATTATTACCAAACAGAAATTACCACTACGCAACAATTTTGTTTGAATCAGAGGCGAAATATATTTTTTATTACAAAGAGTTGAGGAAAGGGATGGAAAAGAGAGTAAGTAACTGTAGCCAAAATTTTCTGAAACCCATGTACAACCTTTCTTATTCCACCCCTAAAGTGAAAAATGTCCATCTTTGGGCTTTAACATATCCATTTCTAGTGAAGAAATCAAGACAGTTTATTAGCTTGTATTTCCCTCAAATGGACTGTTTCTTTTTTTCAAACTGTAGTCCCCATATTAATGCAGGGAAATCAAAAAAAACCCCAAACTTTTGCAATCCARTGTAGATTCCTCTAATGACTAGCCAGCAGGAGTGTTCAGGCTCAGCGTAATCACTCCTCCCCTATACCCATCGCTATTGCATTAAACTGTAACTTAGTTGATCTACTTCTAGGAGTCATTTATTACATTCTGAGTTCTATGGATAGTGATAGTGCCATAAATGAAGCTCTAAACAACTGGACATATATTTTTATTACATAAAAGTTTGGTAAATATGAAGATTTATTACTTGAGCAATGCTCTACAAGGACATTGTTTATACAGTAAAGTGGAGGTGATTTTTCTTTTTCAGTCTGTAGTTTCTTTCACTTGCTTCTTGCACACCRTTTAGAAGCGCTTACAGATTTTTAATGTAGATGCATTTCTCTGAGTAAGATTTAATTCTTGATAAACTAAGATACTTAGTCTTTTAAAAAAATGTCTGATCAAGATTGAAACATATTATGGTGTTAGCATATGCACGGTTTCTTTATATTAGTGAGCAGTGATAACACACGAGGAAGCTGTATGTTTTGAACTGCCCTGCACCTAATTCCCTTGCAGAAATTTGTGACTGGAACTTTGTGAATGCTGGGACTTGAATATAAGACTGGATTAAAGCCCAAAGCTTTATATTGGTCAATTAGAGCTGTACATTCTGTAGGTGTGAAATAGATGTCATAAAAATCTGCTTTTTCAGTTTTAAGGAATAAATTATTTTTGCTCTGTATTTAACAGAACTTTCTGGTAAAAACAGATTTCTAAATGATCTGTCACTTCATAGGAAGTTGCAATCAACTAACTGGACTACTGAGATAAACTTTTTCTTTTTAAGTACTCCCTGATGCAAAATACTCATTTTATATTCTTCAAAACATCCCTAATAGCACTGTAAATAGAGGTATAAGAAGAAAATTAAATACCTAAGGAAAGTGTATGCATCAAACTGTTAAGTGTAACTGCCTGAAACCCCTACAATATATTACACACTATAGGGTAAAGCAGACTAGAAAAAAAGGTTTTGAAGAATAAGGATGTGCTAATCTTTACCCAGTTTGGTGGTACCCTACTGCACCTTAAAAAAAAGCCCGTGTGAAAAACACTGTTACTTGGTCATATACAAATTGACAAATTGTTACTGTAAATGAATGACTCAAGACTTTTCAGTCTAGATGATTTCTATAGCAGAAAAAAATCTAGTTTCATGCCAAGAATCTACCATTTGCTTAAAATATATTCCTTACTCAGAAACCAAGATTCATATTTGCCTTAAACTGTGCCAGGAGAGAATTTTGCAGCTACAGAAAACCCTGTGTCCTTAAAACCCTCAGATGAACACACAATCCCCTCTGAGATCTGCGCACAGATGTATCATGCTCTCTACCTTCTCTCTTAACCTGCTCAGTCTACCTGGGTAAGACAAAAACAGTGAAATTCAGTGAGTCCAGCGAGCTAGATCATTAAGAGAGCTAACTCGACTGAATTACTACATCAGTGAAATCAATTCAGTCATCATGCAATAAATCAAACCAATTTTCCACTTACGTTAAATGCATTCTCCACTTAATTGTAAGATATTTATATTTCTAATTACTTCTGTTTTAAGTCTTAGTAGTTTTGAAAGTGCCTGGTTTCAGAAAAAGAACTACTTTTGAAAACAAGAAGCCTCCCTCACCCTGCCTACCCATTTCTTCAATCACACCATCTTAGAATTCACACTGCTGGAAAACACTAACATTTACTATGAAAATTCGGCCAAATGTAACAATCTTCTTACAAGCAGCACTAGATTTTCCTCATTACTTTTTTTCTTTACAAAAATTTAATAAGTATGCACGTGGTCTATAGGTCTACCTCAAAGGCTGACTTCATAATCAATTTAAAACAACTGAAGGGCAAGCTGCAGCTGACCTAGGCTGTGCTGTCATCCCGTCTGCCCCACACTGCACCCCCTTCACCGCCCAGCCAGCCTTCAGCACCATCCTCAGGCCAGGCTAGCCACACGTAGCTGATTGAGCAGCGCTCCGGCTCCAGGTGTGCGCAGCCACACCACCGAGGTTGGCACCAGGAAGGTACGCAGCTGCCACTTTTCAGCGGCCACAGGTTCACGTAAAGCAATCGGGAAGCCACGGTCCAACAAAAATGATCTGCCAGCCTATCCCAGAATGGCATGCAAGACAGCATATGTCATGGATAACAGCAAATGCTTATATAAACCTAAGCAAATTGTCATACATGCTATTTAGCAAATTATACTTTAATTTTCTCTGTATATGTTCTAGATCAGCCTTTTACAGAAAATTTAACACTGCACATACAAAAATCTACTTAAAAGTAATAATTAAAAAAAGCTGCCATAAACCTGTGTTTTTATTTCCTGTGGTAATCGTGAATCATGGAATTCTCTCAATTGTGATTAATGGAGCAAGTTACTCCCTGCTCCTACAGTGTTGTTTGCTTCATTTGAAATGAGTTATCTTAAGCCTGGAGTCTAGACATCCTCTTCTCGTAAAGCACCTACTGTGTGCTTAATTGACACACTTCAGGAAGATTCCTGCATAGTAGAGCACAGCGATGTTCTCATTTTGTATCAGATCAACAAAACTATCCCCATTACTGCACATATAAGTCTTGAGCCTTTAGTGCACAAAAGGTGCACTAAAGAATAGCTGGGTTCTGATATATTCAGACAACAGACAGCTACGACGTTTAATATTATACAGAGACTAGACTTCAATAAATTGCTAAAACAGAAATCAGGATTTTCAACGTTCAATTATTTGTTTTCAAGAGTACACCACATGGCTGTACGATTAAAAGCCAAATTAGATCTTGATCATATAGCAATACACTGCAATGACTCATTGAATACAAATGTCAGTAGGAGATCTCAGTGAAGTTCGTTTATTTTTAATATGGTATTCAGGAGCAGCTGAATGCAAAAGTGAAAGAAAAAGATCAAGAACGAGGTTCTTCGCTAACTAAACACGCTTATCACAGGATGTAGTGGCAAACTGACGTGGTTCACCATACAAATTTACAATAAAAAAAAACAAAACATGAAACCCCCCACACTAATCAGCAAAACAGTCTAAGAAGGAAACAATTAGTGGTAAAAGTCTGGATTCCCCTTCACCTTCCAGGTTGGTAAATGTGATCCTTAATAACAAACAAGCAGTAAAGAATCAGACAACTTCTTTAGCAAACACGGTTGGATTGAGCTATTACAGATAATCTGTACAACCTTTCACTACAGCAGATTTATGCCATTTGTCAAAGAACATATTTCTTGAGTAAACAAAAAAAAACCCCATCAAAACCAAAACAGGCTCTTTCAAAATATTCCACATCCGCAGTTTTAGTGGCTCTCCTAAATTCAGCAGCTGGCCAGAAATAACATGGCAAAAATCAAATGTAAATATATTTGACAACTACTTACAACATGTTGTATACAACTTTTAACTATTTTACCTTTTAAGTTGACATCTACAGATTCTCCAGCTAAATGCAAAACTTCTTATAAGACTTCCACATCAAGCCCTGCCAACCTAGCTAATTTTGCTATCTTAAACACCATGGGGGGGGGGGAATACCCCCCAAAAATATCCAAAACCCACCTTATCAAATTTTTTGTCAACCATCAATATGAAACATTTTTATACCATGATAAAATGGAAATGACTAAAGTGTTAATGCTAACAGTGTTAACAGCAAATCTTTACGGAACATGACATGACACAGCTAAATAAATATTCCTAGGCATCCACATTCAGTCTGTTTGCCCACATTTTGAACAAACTTTTGAATAATTTTGACCACAGATCTGTTGAAACTGAACGCTGTTGTAGCCTGGTGTCAGAATCGGACAGCAGGAGAAGCCTAGTCTTTTAAACTTCTTTCAGTCAGGAAAATTTTTATATCTAGTATATTCAGATATAAAACCTGCACTTTTTTTTAAGGAAGTATTAAGCATACCCTTCAGGAGAAGGCAACAATTTATTTCACTGTCTAACCCCCAAATCCTAAGCTGTGCATTTCCATTCTGTTCTGGACAACCTATTTATCTGAAGAGGTGGCCAGAACTGTAGATATGTTTACTATAAAAACAGAAGATTTCAGGTAAGCACAATACAAAGAATAGGAAAATATATTCAGATACACTACTGTGAAAGATATTACAATGTGTCCGGATAATGTGCAGGATCTTCCTTTAAAAATGGACATCTAAAATGAGAAAGGATCTACATATAAATACTTTTTTCCATTTATTTTGTTTACTAATGCCTAAGAAAGGAAATTTTAGGTGCCAAAAATCAATTGATCTTGTTCTGATCACTTGATCAATGATAAATTGGAATATAATGCCCCCAAAAAGCCCTTAAAAAGCACAACGCTGCTTTCAGTTTCTAAAGATGGGACACGTACGCATAACTGAAGCAAGAATGTTTGTCATGGCACATACTTTTTAAGAATGACAAACTGTTAAAAATATTTGAATTAAATACCAAGCTGTAATGAAAGCTCCCCATTCTGAGTAAAATTGCTAGATTGAAAATAATCACTACTGAGAGAATGATACCAGTTGACAAGAGATTTAAGTGAGCTTATTAGTAAACTTATGGGTTTGAAACAAGACTGATGCCCAAAAAAGGCATTTAACATGACTTCCTTTTCTTGATCACACTCAGAAGATTATATTACAAGACATGTGACCTTTTAGTTCAAATACAGCTTCCCTATGCCACATTTTACTGAACTGACATCGTAAGATAAATCATAGTATAACTTTTGTAGCAGCCACTAGCCATATATTACTTTTTTTTAAAGCTCTATTGCTTTCATGAACCTAAAGAACCACCTCATCCTGATACTCTCGTAAGCCTCCCTCATACCATTCCTGGATGGGGACTGAGTAACAGCCTTGCCCTTGAGCCGGAGGATGTGCCTATATAAGCATACGCTGACAAGCGAGCTCCCTTGCTGACCTTTGCACATGGGCAGAAGTCGAGGCAGCTCCAACCCAGACAACATAGCTCCAAGGTAATCAAAACTTTGCTCTCAACAGGTCATTAGCTCAGGCACAGTTCAACACTGCCACATTTTAAGAAGTATGGAAGTCCCATATCCAGTCAACCTGCCCAGTTCAGTCAAAATGAACCAGTCTGTTTGTACTCATCCATACAAACCCAGAGGCACTGAAGATACAACCTTTGGTTAAATCAGTCCCCCAAACCACAGGCCATCCAGCCAAAATGGCTTAAAAAAAATCCATAACAGTGTCACTACTACTCTCTTTCTTACAAGGTTTTAGAAGGGCAAAAGTACAGCAGCAAGAAATTAAAAATACAGTAAGGGCCTTGCTGATTTTTCAAGGGTATAAACCAAGCCACCACTTTACATCTTGATTCTGACCCACAGGAGTGGCAACAAGGCAATGTATTTGCAGTTACCAGACGCAAAGAGGCTGATTGCTCGCTCAAACTGACAATCCTAAACAAAACCTCTGCTACAAATTTTGGTGTTCATCTCCCCCTGGTGGACTATGTACAGACAGGGGAAACTTTGCTCCACCTAGAACAGGAAAGTACCCCTCTAGAATCAAGCAAGCTTTTTTCTTCTTCCAGTTATTAGGAAATCCTCATCCTAGATGCACCAAAACCAGCAAGAGTATCTAGAATAATGGGGTTTCTGAGACATCAGGATGGCCAGCATGTGGCCAAGCGGGCAGACGTTGCACTCTTGCTCTGGAGCCCACTGTTCTGAACACTTAAAAAAACAATTATTAGTAATACAAACACAGAGATTTCTCTGGATTTACCCGGTGTGGCAGCAGAAGACAGAACTAAAGTTCTGCTTGTACACAAGGATGGAATGGAATAAGTTATAAAAGAATAGCCATACTGCTACAGGCACATCATGAGAGATCTGCATCAAATGATGAATTGTTCCTTCACTTTTATACTGAAAATTTCTTTGAATCAGTTTGCCTCCATATTCTGACAATATCCCCAGGGCTTCAGGTGAAGAAGCAGAAAGACAATGTTTCAGTCATCCCTATGGAAAGCCAACATAATTCAGAGATGAAGCACAGCATATCTGACCCACACACGACATATGAACCTCTCCATCTTAACTACAGCTTTATCAAGCTAGTCAAATTTATCCATTCACAGCAGTATTTGGTCCTTACTGGACAAGGAATGCAACAAGAGAACATGTACATAAATACCAGAATTAAAATCTGTGGAAAATACCAAAATGAGAACACCTTAGTCTTTTTTCAGATGTTAAAATTCCCTTTTTTCTATTAAAAAAAAAACATGAGATTAATCTTGTGTCTTCCTGCATAATAGAACCAATTAGAACTTTGTCCAAGTTCCTCTTGCACTGAACGTACCAAACATCTGCAGATTTACTTCCTCAGACATTTCCAAAACTATTTTTTCAAATTGTGACTGGTATAGAAAGTCTCAGCTACAGGTACATTTTAATTTATAGCAACAGTGTCTATATGCTTCCATTTTGTATTTTCTAGGCCCTCCAAATTTAGCAATGTCTACATTCTAGGATGTATAGCACAATCTGAACAGCCTTACAGGGTTATACAGTTGTTTTGTTTTTTTCTTCAGACATTTCTCAATGCATACTAAAGTAGAACAGAGGTTAAAATAAACGTACATGGAAGAACTGCTTCAACATCAAATCAGATCTACCAACTATAGTGTTTTATTCTTGCGAGTCACTGTGGTGAACAGATAAACTAAAAGATACGCCTCCTCCTCAGTCTGAGTTAGTACAAGCTGAAAACTGCCACTATAAGCTTCAGGATGACAGCTACCCTATTCAACACTTGAGGATTCTTAAGTACTTTTATTTCATACTAAAAATAAGCTTGAAGGTACTTTCTACAGCCAATATTAAATATCTCATCTCTATACACAACACATACAAAAATGTTTAAACTTTCTGAAAACCTAACTGTATTAAGACTTCGCCAATCTTAATGAAAGCTAATTTGGTCAACATGGAGGAAGCAGAAAGAAGAAAAATCTGTATATAGAGTGGAAATGCAGATAATGACCATATTTTTCTTGGAGATTTACAGATTTTCTTGCAGCCTTACAAAATTTCCGACTTCATCTGGGTCTCCTGATAAACACCCATCTTTCACACTAGCACTGGAATAAGTTTTTCTGCCTTCTTCAACCTGAATTCACTGCAGGATACAGCACATGTACTTAATTCACTGTGAAAAGACCTGCCTTAACTTCTCTTGTGAAAAAAATCTGATTTAAAGAACACATTTTCTTAAATGTATCCACATAAGTCCCTTAAACATACCAGTAAAACCACTCACATTTCAGTCAGAAACAGCCTGGAATCTGTCAGGTTAAACCACAAATTTCCAATGGTTATGCATCTGTACACATACAGGCGTTACGACAGTATTTCTTCCAACAACGTCAGTCCATTCAGGGAGCTACTTTCTTTAGATGATGCTTGGCTTTAACAGTTAGGTGTCTCTGAAACTATCAGCCAGTACCACTATGGACTCGTATGCTTTCTTCCACTATATATCATGCTTYATCCATCTATTCTCAATAACCTTCACTGCAATTCCATGTGGCAACTTGTGTTCTCAGAAATGTAGCAGTGGTATCCTGTTCCCATTTTGTGGCACTTCTAAAAACCCATACATTTTTTGACATATTTCTCTTGCATACTTACCCTTCCTCCCTTTGAAAGGACTGAATCTGAAATATCAAACCATCCAGGTATCTAGCCAGCATACAGATTTGCAAAAGCAAGTAACTTTCTTCTAGAGAAAGAAGTGTCTGTGAAACATCACTGGCTTATCATACTCTTAAGTCAGCATCTGGCATATGGTTGCTCTCAGACGGGTTGCCTTGTTGTTTCTACTCAAACCAGTGAGTTCACCAGTGACAGGCTTTGAACTCACCTAATAAGATGTTTTTAGTGACAGCAAAGTTCATAGCTTTATTTCTGCAGAGTCACCCCTGATTTACATTCCAGCATATTTATTTCATTGCAGGTTCCCTTAGCACATTCTTCTTGATGCCCTGCATACATTCTCATCTACTTTGAACCTGGGGGTTGCAGCAAGTTTCCTTGCAGGAAGGCTCACTCCCTAACATCCAGCTTATATCTGGCTAGATAGCTTGCCATCTTCCCCTGGCATGAGCAGAAATGATGGAAAACTTTCTTGCCAGATGGAGCAGGGAGAATCAAGTCCCTGGGAGCCATAAATACCAGCATTTTTCTAGATTTAAACATATTACCTTTTGATAACTTTCCTAAGTTACTTTCTTAGTAAGGTAAGTCAGGTATAGACTTTATTACTTTTTTTTTTTTAATCTAAATTTGAGGTAAAACCCACCAGGTATAAGGCAATTATCTGCACAGAATTTTATTCTCCCTTACAAAGATATTGGGAATGGGCAGGCCAGTGTTCTCATACTGACAGACCTTGCTAAGAGGTGTGCACTCCAACACATTTCCCTTCAAGGAATCTGTCAACTGTTTCCTATTCTGGCATGTGGAAGTAATAATCAAATTAGTCCATCTATAGCAAATGCAGACCAGAACAAAAGAAGGAGTATCAATCCAGTGTTACAATACTGGACAGAGACTGAGCTACAGTTACTTGAGTTTTTGTCAATGTAAAACTAACCTAGCAAATCTTGTATACATAAACAATACTGTTATACCAATAAAAGAACACATTCCTGAACCACCTAATTTTAATATTGAAAAGAGAAAGCAACAGTGACGTGACATGAAAATCCAATTTTTTCCCACTATTATTAAGTTTTATGTAATGTTTACAAACAATGAAAAATAAAAAAAATAGTTTGAAACTATTTCTAAAATAAAAAGTTTAGCATAACAATACAGGCACTGGGAATGAAAAAATCCTAGTGTTTTTAAATGTTCAAGCCATAGGCAGCTAACATTTCTAAAAAAAAGGAGGCTTTTGCAGTTTCAAGGCCTGCATGTTTTCCTTTGTTATTCATTAATAACTTTTGTGATCATCGGCCTACGTCAATTAAGTTTCACGAGAGTCTCTAAAATAGAGCTGCTAAACCAGATCACCCCAACAACAGGTTATATGACTGCAAGCAGCCTCTCAGGTCACTTGCTACCCACCAGCAGCTCAAAGCCAAGCATTTTGCTAGGCTTATCTGCGAAGGGCTACTGCTCTATGTGCTAGGTGCGGGATGTTGGACTCGCAGGCTTGCTGGTTGCAAAACGTGCCGCTTCTTGCCAAGCCGGCAGGCCAGAGTTAAAGGAGAAATCTGAAGGTGGGGGGAGGGGAAGGGATCAAAGGAGAAAAAGGAAGGGAGCTAAGGTTAGGGAGTAATAAAGCCATAGGAGACCAGGCTGTAGTGGTTTCGCCCCTCATGGAACTGCCAGTTCTTTTGAAATGTGCTTTCCTTTCAGATGCTTTAGGTATCGCATGTTATTGCATCCTGCACTTACCTGACTCACAAGATAAACAGCTTTCCTACCTAGTAAGAAGCATGCAAGTCACACTAGCTTAGTAGATGGTGAGAAACATGATGGATATGCTAAGTGTAAAATTTCAACTTTTTCACCTAGAAGTGCATATTAAGTGAGCTAGAAACTCTGTAAAACCTTTTTTTTAAATCTAATTACCATCCACTAGAAGAAGAAAAAAGAGGGAGTTGAAATTTATAATTTTGCATATTAATGCAGGAATGTAGTATTTAGTTCCCAAAATATTTTTCATGGTTTTAGTGCAAGAATACACTGCATTCTTTTTTTCATCATTATTATCCAAGATACTTACATTCTCTACCTCTCTAAAAGTCAAGGAGCAAAACAAGTCCAAATTCTTTTGGACAAGATGGACTTTATTTTATTATTATTATTATTTTCCTCAAGCATGGGCACCACTCTGTGCCATAACTTTGAATTTTTAAATAAAAACATAACATTCAACTTTCATTACATCATACAAACTGTTTTAAGAGTCAATAAGGCATACTACAAAAATAAATATTGAGAGGAAATGAAGGTATTTTCTAGAACTATTTATAGTAATCCAATCATGCTGAACTGATTGTATTTCCTCCTATATTGAAAATGCACAGACAGCTGCAGACAAAATAGATGGCCTCCACTTCCAACTTACATTGAATGCAAAAAATAACAGGTAACCATACTAGTAACTATACTAACATCGCTTTCAGTTTACCCAAGGAAAGAAAACTTTACTGAGACAAAATCTTGAAACTAAAAATTTGTAAAGACAATCGTATGTATCTGCGGAATACATTCACATATAAAAGCCCCCAAAGATTAAACTGATTTCTTAAAAAAACTTTCACATTGTTACAGTATTTATTTTAATCAGTTAGACACAAAGTAAATTGTTGTCAGCATGAAGTTGTTTTGGATTTTTTAATTAAAAGAAGCCGTAATGTGTAGTTATAACCTAAAGTTTCCCCCAGGTGTCTGGAAACTGGCCAAGATCTATTGGTTTCTTTTAGATTTAAGACACAGTCTTATGAACAGCAGAAGCTGAATTCTGAACAGGGATACCTAATACCAAAGACACGATGCAAAGTAAGTCATGCTTTTTCTACCTGACTACCTATTCATTTTAAAATTTGCTAGCTTTGGGGTCAAAAGGGCACTCTAATTTATGTGGACAGACTAACCCAGTGGACAGGCCACCTGAAATCAGTTAGTTCAAAAGTAAATTAAAGACATATTTGGCTGCTCTCCCATTTCTTCCCATGGTCTAAGGCAGTAACAGAGAATTTAGTTGCAGTGGTTTCATCATACACCATGTTTAAAGCTCTGAAATTCCCCTGTGTCAAGAGAAGAGGTCACGATCATGGAAAATACTAATACACCTGACTATATCGTGGTATTCTTCTCTGTGCAATATTTCCTCCAGTGAACACAATAATGAAATGGTATTATGAGACTGGACCAGATATTTAACCTTATCCTATCCTTTGCAACTCTGACCATTATCTGACTGAGTAGCTCCACTGGAAGTGAAAGGGATTACTGTTCTGAACAGCAAACAACAAGCTTTCACAGCAACAAGTCAAGAATTGTGGAACTCTGCTTCATTTGATTAATTCTGCATTTAGCTTTGATTCTTTTGATTCGGAACTTTAATTTTGTATCTAATCTATCTCCAATGCACATATTTATTTTAATTCAGGCTATTACTTCATTTGACTGTTAGGAAAAGAATTCATTACACTCAGATTGGCAATAGAAAAGCATATACATACGGCTTGCTAGAAATATTTTTTTCAGAAGCAGGTGGTGCACATGCAGCAAGATTTAGTAGCGTTCTGTAAGGATCCCTTCAGTATTTTTCTCTGTATTGTGTAAGCAAGGGGGGGAAAAAGCAATAATTAACACTCCCATGTTAAAATAGGTGTAGAATTTATGGGGAAAGTGGGTGACAAGACGCTCAGTTTACAATGAACTAAATACAACAAAGCCTCCCCCCATCCATAGTGTTGTTTATTCCAGCTATATTTATTCTGTTCATTTACATCAAAGTTACTAATTTACAGAGAACCTGTGGATTTCCCCACCATCAAACATTTTAAGCTTCTATTGCCTTAGATCATTAATTGCTAGCACTCTCTTCCTCAGCATATATTGAGATTTAAACATCCAAACACTTCCACCATGACCATAGTACAGATTATTCCCACTGGCAAGAGAACCTCAAGAGTTCTACTGACAAAAATAATAGTATAAAATCCACGATGGGAGAGTAGGACGGCCACAGATATAACCCCAAACAAACATATCCTTGAGGTTTCAAGGGAATCTACAAACTGTTCCTGAGCTTCTCCACCAGTTTGTGGTCTCCCAAGTCCATGAACAAGAGTTTCTCCACCATGATTAGCTTCAGGGTGCATAGCAAGTACAAATAAGATGTCAAGACATCTTATTCCCTTCCCTTTAAGACGGAAAATTCTCATTTGTGAGTATACCATTAGAATGTGAGGAGCATAAAAATACAGAAAGCTCTTCCTTTGGATTTTGTATGATTTTGTCTGTCAGGTGTATGAACCAAGTCTCTTCTGGCTATCTTTCATTTATAAACACAATAAGCTAGCAATATCTAAAAGTAGACAGGATATTAATAACTGGCAGTATAAAATGCACTTCAGGATACTTCTACCTCTGCTTGGCTTGAATTTTGGCACGTTTCTATAGCAGTGCAGGTCCTGTTGGTTATCCTGATTAAATGCACACTGAACTTTCTAACTGGGTTTCATACAGATCATTCAATTTATAATTCAGAATATGACTTCTCAGTTAGCAGGGTTGGTTTTTTTGGAGGAAAGGAAGAAAGACAAGGACCACATTACATTCTTACTGGCTTCCACATGATTTCTGGAGGCACTATATATGGGATTTATCCATCTTAAATAACACACTCAAAATCCTGAACTCTCAAAAACTATTTGGTTTTACTGTTTTAACACTAGTCCTGTTCTTTTGGGTGGTTTGACAGTAATAAAAATCTTCCCAGACATATTCACAGAGTAAAATTAAAAACAAAAGCCACACAATGTACTACACTGTACAGCTAGCTATCACCTTCTGCCTGCAGCACCTCAGGGTAGCACATGGTTCAAACCTTTCAAAGGGGCAGAACACACTGGACTCCTGAAACATTATATCAAGAGACTCGACCTTAACGCTCCAGATACCACATTAGACCACTCATGCTACTTTAAGTCACACAGACAGACAACAAAATTAATTGTTGATTGCTCTCTGGATGGCAAAGGTAATGGTATACTTGACGAAAGTCACCACGAGAAATAGAAGGCACAGACAAGTTTTGAAGTAAGAGCCTCTGAAAACATGTCCTTGCATCCCATGTTAAGCCTTATCTTCAGAGTCAAGATCAAAAGTGCCTAGGCATGTTCTCACCAGAAAGACCTTGACTTCATAATTCATTCCCTGTACAAAAAGCTCATTGATTTTAGGTGCAGAATGCAAGCAAGCAGATGTCTTATGCTGTCAAGAATGTGCTGAAGACAGAGAAATATAAATGTGGGGAGTGCAGAGTATTTAGAAGCGTCAGTAGTCCCAAGTTGGGGTGGGGAGGGCTGGTGGGGGAGTGAGAAAGGAGAGAAGGGAAATACATAGACAAAAACACTTATACATATCATACCTTCTGAAATGAGAATGCAAAAGAAAAAAAAAGAAAAAGTAACAGACATCCTTAGCTTTTCATCCGGTTCATCAGACAGCAGTTAGAAAAGAAAGGATTTCTTACTCAAGAGTAGGTGTTAAGAAGGTAAGTGCCTAAGATGTGCAGCTGAAAGATACCTGCTCACATTAAGCAGGTATGAGTCTGTATTGCTTAACCTTTAAAAGGTATCATGAGAATAATTTAGGAGGGGGTATTTAAAAAAAAAAAAGGGAGGAGCTTTGCTTTTTTGTTTTAAAACAGAACACTGCAAAAAAAAAAAATACTGCAAGATAAATTACCTCAGGAATATAAGGATAGTGAGGGGACCAACAATGTTGCATAATTCTATTGCCCTATGCTATTTTAAACCAACTACCATGGCAGTATTGTGCTTCACATTTTAAATAGCCTTATACAAGTGAATAATATTTATAAAATATGATTTTATACTCTGAAGTTCTCAATAATTTATAATAACTAAACATCCTCCAGAATGTACCAAACAGTTTTTATTATTTTTACACAGAATATGATCCTATTTCTTTTACAAGTAAGCATTGTCAACTATAATCCTTCCGGGGGCTGGTGAAAGGGGGGAGAGTCAGTCCATGCTAGTTAGTTAGATCACTAAGCCAGCAGAGGGAGCAAATACAAACCAAATACATTATCTTCTACAAAACAACTGGGCCTGCCAACACACATCTCAACAACAAAGCAGGGCTTATTTTTAATTAAATTTCCATGGATAATAGATGTCTAAGCAACTGTGACTTGTTGAGGATCATATTTTCAGATGATATTTAACTATTTTTCCTGAAGTCTCCCCCCCCTTTTTTCTTTTAATATTTTCTTAGTACTCTTTAAAAGGTAATGGCAAAGATTCACAAGTACTGAACTTGACTGCGAATACTATTTAAAATGAAAAGCATATTATAATAAAGGACAACTCATTATCTTCACACAGTACATGTAGTTTGCTATCAATAAGATGATTAGAATGGATATAATGTCTGGAAAGGCTTATCAAAACAACAATCTAAAAAAGCAGCTGTCTCCAAAGCCACAAAACGCATTAGGGATCTAAATTCATTAGCTGTAGCTTCTGCACATAAACAGAAACATCCTGGATCTCACCAGGAAGCTGCTTGACTCCCACCTCACCTCCCACAGGGCATGATCCAAGCATCACCAGCACCTTTTCCCTGGAAAGGAAAACAGGGGAAACGGGAGCAGATCCGGCTTTTCCCCTAACCTTCTGCCTGGAATGCTCAAAAGCACAAACCTCAGAGCTGAGCCCCATGGTCTGAAGGGATTCAAGCTCCTGCCTACCCTGGAGAGCTCTCACAGTCAGGCTATAGCCTCATTTGCTTGGGGCACCTTTCTCCCATTTCAAAACTGGACCCGAGCCATCCAAAAAGGAAAGGTTGCAGAGACAGAGGTAAAGCAAATCAGAAGAAGTCTGAGCCTGATGTCTAAGAGCTGGGAATGAGCTCACATCCTTTCACACCAGTTTGTATTTTTTTTAACCTTTAGTCACTTCTGTTAAAAACAAGGAAAGAAAATGAACAAATAAAAAAAGACCACCCCCCTCCAAACCCCACAACCTACACAGGCTGGGGAGTACAGACCGGTATCCAAGTTTCCTTCCTCCCAGGTCACTGAAGTTTAATGATTAATGCAATATCAGGGAAGCTCCTAAATCTTGAAGCTGAACCACTGTGCAGCCAATATAAACAGTGGAGGTCCTCCCAGCTAGACTATTTCAGTCTTTGATGCTAGATGTGCATCTGACTGCGCTAAGGCTGTGCAGACCTAGGTTTGAGGTCTCCCACTTCTCGGATGAATGCCTGAATGAGCAAGAATACACGCCAAACATATTTCAAGAAGAACATTCTGTCACTTCAACTTTTGGTTTTGAATCAAGTGGACAGACGTGCTTGATGTACAGAGCCTTGTTTCAGACACTTCGGTTCCAGAGCACGCAAGAATTCAGGCATACTCATGGTCTCTGCTTTTGCTATTGGCTCATTTTAGGCAAATCTACTCAAAACACATTTTGTAAACTGATTTTCAGAGATGTTTAATTCTATTTCTTGGATCACTCCTTCCTATTTGTGCATAGCACAATGCACAAGTTGGAAAGTGCATCTAGTTCTTTCTTGGGTCTCACCTCAGCTTCACAGAACAGTAAAGTAGGAGTAAATTTTTATAAGCTAAGAGTCAGTATTTTCAACTGAAGGCCTATTTTGTTTAAATTTAAGCAAAGCCCTTTGTGCCTCTCCCTATAACAGTGTTGATATAACTTATGGGTTAGTAAAAGAAAACAGTTCTAGCAAAAAGAAAAAAAACCAACTCCCTTCTAATTCTTTTTCCTAATGGGGAGTGCATTGGTATGTGCATTTAATGTCCATCTTTTAAAGATAATACTGGCTGCTTTCTGCTACACTATCTATGCTAATGCTTTTGTAAATCAAATCTTCCTTAGTGATAGCCTTCCCCCTCAGCAAGATCTTAAGGTAGAAGCAGTCAGAAGCCATTATTTAGGCAGGTCTCATTAAAAAGAATTAAATGGCAAAGAAAGAGCCATAAAGTCCCATTCTCTCTCTCTCAAATGCAAGTCAAGTTTCAAAAAAACTGAAAAAAGGATAAAAACTAATCCTGTGGGTTTGAAGTTGTTCCTCTCCCTTACTCACCCCAAAACAGGAAAACTATGAGCTTGAACTCCTGAACAACTGCAGCAGACTGCTGGTCTAGACAGGACCCAGAAGAAAGGATATTTAGAATGATATGCTGTAACAATAAATATATATATTTATTGTTACAACATATCATTATATCTATTTTTCTTCTTTTTTTGCAAGAAAGGTCTGGGACTTTGGATCATTTTAAGGTTGTTTGTCTGTTTTAAATCAAAAAGATAGTATATTGTTTAATGCTTTACACATGCTTAAAGACCTAAGCAGTAATAAGAGAGTAATGGGCAGGGAGAGAAAACCCCACCAAAATAAACAAACAAAAACACCCCTCACCATTAACAACTTACCGCTACTGATTGTGAGAGCTTTCTCCACTTGTATTCTTGAAGACAAAATACAAAATACACACACACCTAAGTCGAGGAGGCTCAGATCTGGCCAAAAGATTTCAAGTTTGTATGTAAACAGAGAGTTCAGTTAATTAGCACCTAACAGTTCTACCCTGCAAATCACCTGTAATAAATCTCTGTTTCAACACACCTCCGACACCAAACAAAAAACCTCAAGGAAATTAAGAGACTACATACATCTGCTAAGCATATCCCAACTCCTACATTTATCCCAACTGCTGGGAGGGGGTTCAAAGGGAGAAATACTCACATTGCAACAATATTCCTGACTTAAAACTCACCTAAACTTTTGAATGATTTTCTGTCTGTTACCATTTTTGCCCCATAGGTAATTTGTATACCAAATAACGAAGCATAAACTGAGGAAAAAATAGGCAGCAGTAAGGCTGTGATGTACATCCAGTGACACAGGTCAACCGTAGTCACAGCAAGATGTGAGCTAATGGTTAAAGCAACATGAAAATTGCACTGCTCAGTGACAACCTTTTCAAATTGCTTGGGTTGTTATGAGGAAGCCCACTCTTTTTAAGAGGGTTTTGCATTCCCCTTGCTTCTTACTACCATCTATAAGGACACATCCTTGACAATGGAAAAAGCAGTAGAATGATTCACTCAAAGATACAAAAACCATAAACTGAAGTGATCATGGTCACAATGACTACTGTGGAATTTCCTCAGCAAGCCACGGTCAATGCTGCGAGCAAACAATCWTTTTTTTTTTTTGCTTTTGACTGAAGAGAAAATACTTTCAGAACTGACTCTACACAGCCCTCATTTGTGTGCGTGGGGGGTAGCAGCATGAAAATCCTGAGCATTATTCCCCTGTGTGTGCAGAAATCAGAAAGTACATTATATTTTCGGCAATCACCAAAAACATGTTATGGCAGAAGTAGATGAGATAGCACCGAAATGCAAAACAATTGACTGGACACATCATCTATATCCTTTCCATTCTTAGGCCCTTACTGAAAGGTTTTAACTAGTATAACAAGAAAGAAGAGCTAAAGAACAAACACCTTCATGCTCATGGCAACAAGCCATCTTCGATTTCATAAAGAAAAGCCTTACAATTATATTACTATTACATGCTGAGGCCTATGACACAACTGACTCAAAACACACATGAAATGCAGAACATAACTTTGAGTTTCATTATACCACCTCACTAAAAACAAACAAGACAACATCTTTTACAGTGTAAGTCATGAAAAAGTGGCAAAGTGGTCTCCAATTTGGCAAAGTAATTTTTATTCTTCCAGAGAAAAAAGTACCAAAACATTTATTTGCCAGGGATGGGGAAGGGTGTGTGTAATAGCTCAACATTACATTTCATTCAGAGAAAATTAATGTTGATTAACATCTGCATCAGGTTGAATAACTTCAACCAGTCAGACAGTGATTGCATGGGCTTCCTTTGGAAAGCGTGATGTTCAAACTATACTGCAAATTGGCAAAAGAGGGACTTCAACCTGAATTTATCACCTGCCAGGAGAGCAACTCAGACTCCTGGAGCACATTTTCCATCTCTTGTTTTTCAGTTATTCCTGGCTGTAAGTTCACCTTACATTGGAAAACTAGACTTGGGCTAAAAACACACTTTGAAAAATTTTCTCTGCATCATAAAACAAAGAAGTTTTTCACTCCTAAAGATTTAATGATCAGCATATTTGGGGAAACAGTTTACAAGCAACATTTCAAAATCCCTACTTTTCCACTATGTTTTGCTATTCTTACTCTGTTTTACAATAAGCAACCAGTATTTTCCTTTTTTTTTTTTTAATATATATAACCCAATTGCAAACTGCTTTAAGAATGTTATGCAGACTAAGGCATTAGTAGAGTAAGGTAGTACGATACATGGGAGTAAAGCTGTGAGAACCCACATGTCAAAAGTGATCAGAATATTATAAGCAAAGGTTAAAGAATAAGGTAACAGCCACATAAATACTGTTGCAGAACTGTGGTCATGTCAAAGGAATGCCTTGATTTTTCCTGAGGATAAGTTTTTGGCAAAAAAAAAAAAAAGAAAAAAAAAGATTTTCTTACTTCAACAGATTCTACTTCCATCACTCTATTTACAAGAGTTTTAAAACCAGTAGGACCAAACCTCTCAAGAGCGTTTTGGAGACTTGAACATTTAGACAATGACTACGATGACTTAAGTCAGAAGGGAGTTAACATGAAAAACAGGAATACAGCTCCAACCAATATTTTCTTAGAGGGCTGGCAGCAAACTGTCAGATGCATGTGTGACCTCAAAACAACCTTTTGCCAGATGCCTGTTTAACCTCTTAAAATTACATTAATTTCTAAAAGGACTGGTATGTTTTACCATTTTCCTCCTTTGGTTATGCAACTTAAGAAAATGTGCTTAAAAGACAGGTTGAAAAGGGTTGATTTTGCACACAGAAAGTGTATTTTCCCCCCATCTTAAAACCTCAAAATAATAACCTCTAATATACCAGCACATACTTGAACTTTTTTTTGTCTTCCCAGAAATGTAACTGCTGTAGGATTTAAACAAGAAATCTTCAGCCTCTTTCCTTTCTCCCCCTTAAAGTCAATGTTCAAAACCTGGTAGCTTTCTGAAATAGCTGTGAAGTAAGGGCCAAGACAGTATTTAGCCTAACCAGCAATGCAAATACCATTTTTATCATAAAAAATACATTATACATTGTATGTTGCAATCAATAGAAGCCAACACAATGATTCACATTATTCAGATTCAGAAATTGCCTGTATGCTAGCATTTCAAGAAGGATATTTTTGAAAATTTAAAAAGAACCAAATACATAGCATGGAAGCATCATGAATGTGTTTCAGGGGCTAAAATCTTAGAAAGTAAAAAAGAGAAAGAAATGAAAAGTAAGTAGGTCATGTATACTAAAGTGCTAAAAATATTGAAATTTGATTTGTGACCGAGAGAACTATAAAAAAGTCAAGAGATATACAAGTAAATGACCGATGGAGCCTTTGTCAACAAAAAATATGCTTTCATAAGGCATTAAAAAGAAAGATAGATTTCCTGTGCTGTGCAGAATCTAGGAAAAAAAAAATCATATCCTTTCAGAAATATACCTACTTATGCAGCAAAACAATGAAGTTCAGTTGTTCTGTAACCCAGTTCCTTTAATCTGCATAAGGGATGCTGACTGAGTTCACTCAACCAAATCACTACTGGCTTTCAGAATACAATCAACACATGCTTTTCAACAGTATTAATATAGCATGAAGCTTGTGCTCCTAATTATTCATGTTTTTGCATTCTGTTTTTTCCCCCTGCTGTAAAATATGCAAATTTACTTCTTTGTGTTATTTAGGTCCCACACAGGCCTCAACAGATCTGTTTGGAAGGAATTACAAGCCAACATCTGGATAACATGCTGTCAACATTTCAAGCTTCATTATTTTTATCAGTTTGGAATGCCATTATAGATTTGATATTAGGCTTTAAAATGCTTTTTATAAATCTGATGAAAACCTACAGTCTAATAAAATGGTGTACTGATAATTACTACTACCCAACTGTGTGCGCGCATGGGGGTGGGTATGTGTTTGCATGTGTGAGTGTGAGAGAAAAAGACTGAGAAAAAGCATGACAACTATAGAATACAAGAGAAATCACCATCTAGTGGTACTATTGAAAAATGCAGTTTGTTTTTGTGTAAAAACTAGCACCCAAGAGGATTACTTCAACTTCATTACTGAATGAAGGGTAGCCATTATCTCCTAACAACTTTAAAAAAAAACAAAACAACAACAAAAAAAAAAACAAAAAAAAAAACAAAACAGTGTCAGAGAGGACTGTTTCTTCTGATTTCTTCCTCCTTCCTGTGCAGTCAACTCTGACTGTAATATTCAGTGCCCAAAAGAGCTATTAACTCTATTTAAAGCATAAAAAAATCAGAAAGCAGCACTTCAAGAAATAGTTCATTTAATACAGTAACTTTTTGGTGTGCATCAAAAGTGTTCACCTACATTGGTGTAAGCTGACGTTTAAAGCATTCTTTAGATAAACAATATAAAAATATTTCCCCCAAAATCTCAGATTATTGTAAAGTTAGCATTAAATATTTTTAAACATAAACAAAATGAAATAGCAGTCTGGTTTTTGGAAAACTGGAACATTGGAAATAAGCACACAAACACTTACTGCTACATTAAAAACATATGTAAAATAAGCCCATTGAGGCAGAAAGTGAAAGGACATTTTGAGACACTATTTTTTTTTCCAACTGGCACAAAGCCCTGTGCATTTCTTTAATGTAACAGTGTATTTAAAAACACTGCAGCATCCTAGCCTTCCAGACTAGCACCACTAAAGCTCCTTAAATATTAACGAAAAACTGTGTAGAGATTCACAGGATTCTACCACACGTTACTAACAACTCCTAGAAAACAAACAGCAGCAGCAACACTAAGAGCTTACAAATCTCCTGATGTATTTAATGTTTGAGGTGTGTGTTTAAATGGGAGAAACCAAAAAGCTATTAGAATTGCACTAATAAACTAGTATAGGAATCACCCTTTAATTTGGAAGGATCAGTGTATTAAATTTACCTTTCATAACATACTCAGTCTTGGAGATTTTAACACTGCAGATTTCTCTCAAAAACAAGCATTTAAGAAGTTCCTTAAAACATCTGTAGAAACTTTAATAAGATCAGTATTTCATGTACACTAAAGATCTTACTGTAAGACCAATTTAGATAAAGGGTGACAATGTGGGTGTCCCTTAATTCAGATATTCAAGTTATCCAATTCCTCTTTCCACAGCTAAAAAAAAAGAAAGAAAAAAAGAAAAAAGACTGCATATGTAGAAAAAATTAATGGGAAAACAGAAATGGGGAGAAGGAGGGGAACAATATACATAACATTGCTCTTCAGAAAAACAGAGACAAGATTTCCAGGACTGAAGACTGACTTTTGTTGATCATTTTGCTTCTTTACCTCTTCAGTACAGATGACTTCCTAATTTGTTAAGGATGTTATTTTGCAATATAACTGCAGTAACTGAAGTTAACAAAGGGAAACATTCAGTTGGCTGCAAATCCTACTTTTCTCAGCCTCACAGCTGGGTGAGGATGCTCCTGCCTACAAATGATGATCCTGTATGAAGGAATTATAATACTGAATTAACTCAGTAATACATATACTGAATATATCAGAGTAAGGTTCAAATACCTCGCTGTAGATAAAACCAAAGTTTGTATGCCTTGCAGAGATTAGCTTAAAATAGGAAGTCACACTGGTCCACCAAAACTTGGACGTAACAAGAATACTTGCTATCATCATAATTTATCAAACTAGTTGTGCAATCTTTTTGCATCCTCTTAGGTTCCTGACTTTGTCAACATGCAGTAGCAATGAATTCTACAATACCGCTCATCTCAAAAAAAAAAAAAAAAAAAAAAAAAAAAAAAAAAAAAAAAATTCCACCTTTCATCGAATACCAGTTCTCTTATGCTTTCTTAATAACAAAGAAATATTTGCTTTATACTGTATTTCATCTCACTGGATGAAAAATGGCTGTTTCCCCCTTCCTTTTCTGAGAAGTTTCATATATTAGGCCAAATCTGACCACATTTGTTTTGTAAAACTCCTTCTCTTCAGACAGCAGCATTAAATATAAGGTATACTTTGGTTAATTCCACAGATCCCACACTTAACTACCACGAGTTCTTCTCCTTATTGGGAGAAGATTTCCAGATATTTCATTTCTTATGTCTATGACTGTTTATGTTCTCTTGAGAGGAAACATAATGGGCAAAAATAATGTTTGCTCCAATAGAGAAAAGCATAACAAATAGTTGCTAATATAAATTTTGTTTACTAGTTCTGTATGGCCTTCAAGGATTTATGAAAGCATAGTAGGGAAAAGGGAGGCTTAGGGAGCAGAAGTATTACTTTATTATAAAATTTAGATTGTTGAATTCCTAACAACCCTTCTCACCATGGTCACAGCCTCTCTGCTTCACTGACAATCATTTCACTCTGAGGAGAATCCTGTGCCCGCTTTTCTTTTCTTTTTTTTTTTCCCCCTTGGATACTACTTTTGAATCTCCTAAAAATTCTCCATCAAGATTGTCCAAACTTAGAAAAAATCCTTTAGGTAACAATCAAGTGCTTCCTGCAAGTCAACAATAATATTCCTTATCATGTGTTGACATGGTTTGTCATCACGGTTTAAAGACAGCTTGGCCTTTAAACACAATTAAAAAATAAACAAAACATACTTGAACTCAGGTATGGTCAAAGGTGCAGATGAAGAATTACTCAAAGATCAGCACTGTCTGTAGATACTAGTGACGGAGAACACGACCATCCTGGCACCCGGGGTCCAGAGCGCACGAGGTTCTGCAACCTCCTCTCCCCACTCCAAGGGTTTGGCTGCCTGTGCCCAAAGCCAGTGTGCTGTGATGCAGTCTTCAGCACTTGGACCAGGGTCTGGTGGGCAAAGAGCTGTGGGAAGCCTTGTTGGGGACCTCTGCCCCTTGGCTCAGGAGTTACATTTAAGCTCAGGCCCTTGCTCGTGGTCCCTGCATGGGCTACGCCGAAGAGATGCCTATGTCTGCTCTCGTACCTCAGTGACTCTGACCTGCTGACTTGACTGCCTGGCCAGATCTTGGACCTGCCCTGTCACTATGGACTTGTCTGGCGATCACCAGACTCTTGAGACCTGATGGGATAGTTGTATGTCAAATGGAAGTGCTTAGCACTAACCTGTCTTCTATGTGGCTAGCAACAGTAAGAATGGATGGCAGACTGGCATTTATTTTACATGGTAAAAGCCTCAAAATACAATAAATTCCTCCAAAATAACTATTCTTCAAGGTCCCCAACCTAACTGGAAACAAACAATAGCATTCAGAATGTTAACTTTAAAAGCCTTTTGTAATGATCAGGCAAACTCCTGAAATAAATTTTCATAACACTGCAACTGATTCACCCTGTAAAACCTACTGTGTGTGTTGAGCATATCCCATAAGCCTCTCTTCCCTTTCCAGAATAATAATTTTGCCAGTTACAGAACAAGTATTACTTTTACAACTTCACAAAGAGATGAGACGACCAGCACCTGGGAAATAGGTGAACTGGTAGTTAGGCATAAAACTCTTTTAAACATTTTTTTATATTTATTTTACATAGAGTGAATTACTAATTCTTTTTTCTTGCCTCCCACACATGCAGTATTTCCCCCAAATGGGAGGAAATGGTGCAAAATTGTTTTTGGTGCTTCACAGGTTGTCTTTCCAGTTGAAGAACTTCATTCAGAGATTGAAATTACAAACGTGTTGATATTCTGCAAACAAAAGTAGATTCTGAATATCACAATATATAACATAGCTTGCAGGAGTTAAAAAAAAAAAAAGGGAATACCAAACGTAAAAAACTAATCCTCAAGATTTGACATGGTGATAGTTCCAATGGATCTTTCTCAAGAAAGTGTTGAACCTTCTTTCCCCTTTTTTAAAAATTAGATGATACAGAAGGAGATAAAGTAATTAAATGTGGTTAGGAAAATCACAATTATCTACATATAATTGTGACACTAAGTACTCACGCTACATTACTGCGTAGACTTCTTTGATATGGTAATGGCCATGGGCATTTGATTCTTTCTTCATAAGTCTCTTCAAGACTTCCAGTAAGAGGTATGGCTTATATTATCAGTGGTGCATGGTGTGAACAAAGCCTTCCAAGGGATTTGTGACAGACAAGCTCTCCTGATCACTACAGTGGAAAACAGGAGCAAGTATCCCCTGAGGATGCTTTTCTTCTCTTTTCTTCAGAAAAGGGAAAGAAAGCATTTCCTCCCTTGTCTACGGAACATTAGCAAACCAGGCTTTCCATTCTTCTATGCTTTGGATGAAAGACTGGGTTTAGGAACCAACTTAAAACATAAGAAATTAAATTCTCATCCTATTGAAGACTTTTCACTGCCTAAAGCTGTATTCACACTAATAACCTGGAGATGCAGTTGTAAGGATGGCTCTCCTATAACTTAGTAAGATTTGTTGAAGACATTTAGTGTTGGTATTCTTGACAATTTTACTCCCAAGTTTAAAAGTTTCAATAGCTCCCATTTGAGTAATAAAAAACAAACCAGCAGAATAGTTATGTTTTTTGGACTGCCCCTATTCCTAGATAAACAGAGACAAAACTTCTAGATAAGTAGCTACTTGAGTGCTGACCTAGAACTGCCTCTATCTAGCAAGATAGTGATATGCTCCACTAGCAGAGCTGATGGCAATTCTTTTGCCAAGTAAAAGTAAGGCAAGATGAAATTACAGTCCGTTTTGTAGTAGTCTGCAAAATTAACTGTTGTACTAGCAAAAAAAAAGAGAAAGCTTAAGCATAGTTGATATTTCTAAAGTTTATATTTAACAGATTGCTTTAATACACAATATGAACAAAGTTTAAATAATCAGTGATAGCACTTCAGGAAAAAAGAATGAAGCAAAACTGAATTTAGAATTAGGACCACTAAGATTATTTTTGCAGCACCTAAGAGACATTTGGTGCAGAACTCTCTGCCCATTGCAGAATTTGAAACTCAGGGAATATTTCTAAAATGGTCACCAAATCTTTCTGAGATCAAAGTGTGTGTCCTTTAACTTCTCTACAATGCAAGCGCTGGAGTGATTTGATGTAGCCGTCAAAATAAGGGTGAGAAGACAAAGTGCAGAGGAAAAAAATCTCATGGAGGACAACTGTTAAACATGACATCACAAAGAGTCACAGATGTGACACCAGTTCTATTTTAACAACTGGTAGGTGGTCTGGGATATTTGCTTTAATGGAGAAAAATTACAATGAATTTAAGTGCTCCTAATAAAGCTTTCGTATTATTAGATTTTGATAATCATGACTTAAACATCAAGAAGTCTCAAGAAGAAGCAATGCTTAAATAGAACAACACAATAAGAATCCTGACAAGAAAAAGTCAGTAAATCAGAGCAGCAGAAGCTGAATATTGATGATGACAGGTTTGCAAGGAGGAAAACATGAATTTTCAAGTGGCGAAAAAGAAAAGGATCAGTTACAACACAATGGCAATAAATTCTTTTGTCTTCTGCATGCTTGAGACTTCTTACAAGACTGTGGAAGAGCTTACTTAAATCTGAAAATTTACCCAGTTCACAGGTTAAGGACACTACAGTTTCATTTTTGAATAACAAAAAGACCTCAAAAAACCTAAACTGCTTAATTTTCATCAAATTAATCAAGAGTCAAATTCTGAGACAGAACATCTACATTCACTATATGACTAGCTATACAGAGATGCTTTGAGGCTTTTAATATAAAAAGACTTTGGGGGACATACTAAAAGGAGGGAACCTGAAAAAATAGTCCTCTAACAGCTGCAATAAGATATTCTCTTCCCTCAAATCTAATCATAAAGCTAGAATCCTCAACATTGAGCTTACTTGTTCTGTAAGGAGGTAACTTTTCCTTGCTCACAATATGAGAGGAAAACAAGAAACATCTTCAACCATCTCGAATAAGAGTTTGTGCCTATTCAGAAAATGGAATATGAGGAGAAAAAAATACTTTAGGTATTTAGTCCAAATGATTATATTAGGAGTATGCACTCCTTTGGAAATAAAAGTGAGAATTCTGAATAATTTTTATCATAGCTTCTGTTACCTCTTTTCATTTTGTCTAAGCACCTCAAAGAAATCTTTACATTTCAAAGACAACAAGAACCATTTTATACAGCTGCATCACTTACCCACAATAACAAATCCATCTGCTTCTCTCTCTGGCACTGTAACCTTCTTTGAATCTTGGCTTTTTCGGAAGAAGCTGAACATAGCCTCTTTTTTAAAGTTGTTATCTAAAATGAAGATAAAAAACATTAGATAATTATAAAACAACAGAATTCAGCATAAGAAGTTGGCACCATTCCAAAAGCTAAATACATTGATGTTACAGTTAAGTGTAGCAATTGACTTTCAATACACACACAAAAAAGAGTAAACTACAAAAGGTTTTTCTATGAAGTTATGAATGGAGGCAGAACCATAAAAAACCTTCAATCTTTCTAAAGAAAAGTGAAAGGAAACTTGCTTCAGTGTTTGTCAAGCACATTTCCGTATTCTCATATAGCTTCCGCTACTTCAAATTGTCATTACACAAACTTTCTTAGTTTCTTTCAAACTTTCTTAGTCAGTTCTAAAGCATCTAAACTTTGAAGCCCAAAGCACGATCCTATAGGAAATGTATCTTCATAGTGAAGTTGTACTTGAATGGAGCAAATTACTCTAGAGATTTTCAGCCTTAATTGTTGTGCATTGGTTTAAAAACAAACAAAAACAAAAACAAAACCTTATACAATATTAGCATAGTCCCTAATTTAATTTTTCCAGTTCGCAGAGACAGCTTAACACTTGGGTGTACTTGATTATGAGTTACTACTGATTCCATTAAAAGAAACTGTAACATAATCAAGCAAATTTTGCGTAACAGTAATTCACTAAAAGAATCTTCCAAAGTGGCTAAGAACTCTCAATTCGCATCAAATAAAACAAAACAATACAGCATAATTTTAACGGGATAAAAATGTTAACTGCAAAATATTATGCTCAGGATCTGTTCTCTCTCAAGACTGGAAGATAATATTGAAGCAGTTTTGAACAGCTTAAAAAAGGACAAATTAATATTAACAAAAACCCTATGACTATTAGCCAAAGATAGCCAGCTCTGCCAGCTTTTACAAAAGTGCAACAGCTATGAACCACACCATAAATTTGCATACAAGCAATACATTCTTCTAAGCAAATTCTCTAACTATTCTAAGCTTTAAGATACAGACTCTAAGATAAGACATACAGAGGTTTCATCTCTCCAAAAACTTACGAAAAACTTCATAAGCTTCATTCCTGTGATGAACAAACAGGACCTCAATAAGCTGAACCTGTAAATGGGTGCTTATTTAGAGCATACATAAAACACCTACTTTCTATTTGCTACCTACATTGCACTGGTTTCTGTTGAATGCAGCAACATGTCACTCTCCGCTGCCTCCTCCAGCAACAGCAACAAGAGCCCACAGATCTGAGATAATCAAAAAAGGAAAGAGGCTCTCGGTCGCAGTAGCTGCTTGAACATTTGCTTTCCTCTAGCTCACAAGTAGAGGTGCAGACAAGCACCCCGAGTGCTGAAATCGGACAGCTGGGCAACAACCTATGTAGCAGTTTGTGAAGTGCTTTGAATGAAAGGTGCTGTGCAAGTGTCAAATGCAAAGATAAAGTTTTAAAGGAAGGTACATAAAGCTCTTCTCTACTAAAACACCAATATAAAATATGGAAAATTGAAAAATGTCATTTCAAGTGTGAAATGGTTAGAGGAAGAGAATCCTGATTTACTTTGCAGATACCAGCACTTAAAGGAATAGGGAAGGACAAAGCAACAATGTTTTAAACAGACCTCAAGTTTTGATAACATTATTTCAGACTAAATTTAAAGAAGAATCTTTAGAAGCAGTGAAACAGAGAAGAGTCCTACCACTTAGTGTTTGTAAAAAAAAAAAGAAAAAATCCTGGATTATTTTCCAGAATTCGTCACTTCCTACCCAAATTTTAATGGTACTATAAGCAAGATTTTTTTGTCCTAGCCAGTTGCCTGTAGCAATTTACTTCACAGTCCACACCGATTATTCACCATATATAAACTGCCGCACACTCTGCTGTTAAAAGTGATATCAAATACTTCCACAAACCAAATCATAGAAAGTCCTATATGAAGTACAAGCTTTGGCTTTCAGGAACAATACATAAATAGTACACAGCAAAATCAACTACAATTCAAAGAGTGGAATGATATCTGAGAATTAAATGCAAAATACTTAGAGGCTGGCCAGCTACTGTTTGCTTGTGCGGATGCACTGGAATTTTTAGCAACCCAATAAACTACACTGACGCACACAAGAACAGGCTAAACTATCCTGTCTCAGGTAGGCATTAAAAAAAAAAAAAAAATACACAAAAAAAACCCAAACCAATAAATGTTACTCATCCTCACCTTACTCCTTTTTGCTGGTTTTCTTACCTTAACACTTGAAATACTAATATGCCCAGTTCCATGGAGATTACACAGTAGAAACTCCTAATTACCTCATTTATTCCTTGCCTTCCCCCCACAGCAACCCCCACGTCCTGGCTCAACACATGGCGCCAGCAACATATTCCTTTTTCAGCCCTTAGGGAATAAGTCTTCTCCTGCTACCAATTAGGGTTGTCAGTCCCATAGTTCAAGTGGTAAAAACCTGTGCTGTAACGCTCAAGAGTCAGGTTTCGGCTCCAATAATGTATGAAGGACAGGCAGTTGTGGAACACTTTAAAATGCAGTTTTACCTTCTTCCTGGGCATACAACAACAAGAAGCAAAATCAACTTGATGTGTAAAATCTTATGGGTACCCTTAGTAAAGATTTTCAGATTCCAGACAGCTACTTAAAGTGCCAGAGCTGTGGTTGCCCCATGCAATCACATTTTTTCCTCTTTGAGATACACGTACAGTTTTCAGTACTATCAAACAGTGTTCCTTTTCCTTTCTTTCTTGCATATACCAAGGAAAGCATCTTATTCAGTATACATGTAATGAAGGTACAAAGGAGTTGTACAGGAAGCCATACCTTTGTCATCTTTTAAATCCTGCATGTAATGTACATGAACTTCAGAACTTAAAAAAAAAACCATAAAAACAAAAAAACCCAGATGTTTCAATTCTAAGCCAAATTAATGTTACGAGAACTTTAACATACTAGATGTTTTCCTTTTGCTGACAGAGGGCAGGCCTTTCCAAATATCCCAAATGTTTTAAAAACACAAAATTCACTTGATCTGTATAGGGCTTCATCTTTATTTTGTAGTTTATGGTTTCTGAAGTAGGTTTCTTTAACTGAATTGCACTACCTGCGGTATTTCTCAAAAACAAAACAACATCCCTGTTTGCTTGAAAAAGAAAAATAAACACAAAGCAAAGCATCCCATAAACTCAGGCCTCAAGTTCTTATTGAATGAAACCACTGGTCCAGAAGGAAGAAAATAGCATATGTTGTATTTTGTGGTTGTGAATGTTGGGGAGGTGGTAAGGAATCTGCATATTAAAAGACGAATATGCTTTATGAGGCTCTCTCTTTCTCTGGTGTTCACCACTTAGACACAAAGCTAAATCCTAAATCACACAGATCCACGTAACTCATATGAAGTAAGGAGCATGCCAAGTATTACTTGCAGTATTTCAATATCTTTGCTGAACACAGTCATTAAGTTTAAGCTTAACAAATATCCACTAAAATAATGGGGGGGGGGGACACACAGACAAAAAAAAAGTAGAACAGTATAAAGTACGTACATATGTAAAGGAGAAGTTCTAGATGGGCAACACTGATGTTGGCTCTCTTAAGAATTTTATCAACTGTAGTACTTCAAAAGTAAACATAAACCTCTCAAGCAATGTGAAACATAACTGCTAAATTTCTTGAATTACATGTTAAAACCAGAACAAAGACCCTGCCCAACAAAGAAACACTGAGCTGCATGGAAACAGTCATGCTCTTGAAGATAAGAACACAGTTTAAGCACTTGCAGAATCAGGCTGAAGTTTTACTACTTGTAGATATGATGAGGTTTCAGTTAACGAAAGCTGAGAACAACTGGTTTTCTGCACAAGTTTAACTTCAGATTAAAAACTAAATTTGAAGTTTATGGACCTGGATATGCATGGTCATATAGAATAGAAATAAAAGAATTTAAGTTGTTGGGTTTTTTGTTTGTTTGTTTGTTTTTTTGAAGCTGACAACACAAAATGACAGAAAATACATCCACCATTCTGGGATAGCACCACAGTCCTGCAGTAATGTCTCCCATATAACACAGCACTTTCCCTCTCCAGATGGGATTAATTTTATTTCTATAGGAGACCTGAAATTGAATTCACTGCCTAAAGATAAAAATCTCTCTTGATAGAAACAAGCAATTCCCTTCTCCTTATGTTTCACCCTCACCAAAAAGTGAACATAATTTTTTCTTCCTCCAATCTCAACCGCTGATAGTTAAGAATAATGCTTTTGGCACCACTTCAGTCATTAGCCAGCAATAAACTGTGAACTATAGCAATTCTGTGGAACTACACAAAATATTTCGCCTTTATGTGAGGCTCTGAGAACATACATACGATTGGACAAAGATGAGTTACAGAGCTGTACAAAGGGGTTAATTCGTTCCTTGTGCTTTTTGTCAGTCTCATTTGACAAGAAGCATGGGTGACCTTAGAGTCAAACCAGTATGTTGCATCCAATAAACTTTTTGTATACAGTGATGATCCTGGCATATTCAGCAATACTTTTCAGCTGTTTTTCCAGGATGCTCATAGTGACAGGAAGAGAAAAGTAATTTAGTATTAAAAAAATGCCAACAACGCAGCCTAAGATACAGAGAGGAGGCCAAGGACTACAGCCAAGCAGAACTGCAGTGGCATTCTCAGTAATTATATGAACAATGAAATGAGGTCAGAACAATGTACAAAACAATCTTAAAGAATCCAAACAACTTGACATCTAGCAGCTTAAGCTATATAATCTATGGAAGGAGAAAACAGAGGGCACTACAGAGATTCTCAAACCTCTTCCATATTAGTATCCACAACGATTCACCAATAAAGTAGCAGTATGAAAAAGAGCAAGATGTTTACAGCCCTGTACAACCCTGCTTGTGACATGAAAACAACCAATTTAAGAGTCAAGAATATGCATGTTAAAAAGGTCTCTCTGTAACACTGAGAGAACAGTTTAAAAGGTTCTTGCCTAGTATAAGTTACTGTCTGAAGAAGAAAAAGCACAACAGATCATTTCTTTTATTCTTATTAGTCATATATCTTAAGCTTATGCTTCTTGAAAGCATGAGAAAGGAAAATAAGTATCAACAAATACAAAAAAGGGAAATACGTATAAGAAACACTAATAAAGACATTTTTTACATACATAAAATATAAAAGTTTTCATAAAATTTTATGGAAGAAGAAACACCAAGAACAATGCAATCCAAATTAACATTGTATAAAAACACTCAATGATGCAGCAAAAATGCATGATAAAAAGGTAATTACAATGAAGTCAGGCAATAAAAGCATAGGTGACAAAGTAAAGTCAGGAGGTTTGAAACAGCAGTACTCAAACAAATGTCAATATTTTATAATTAAGAAAACTCTCAAGAAGATAGAAGATGCTAAAATGGAAAGCCAGGCATTTATTAGATACAATACCCTTGTTATGTTGCAAATCTATTCCTTTCCCAACAAACACTTCTCTTTTTGACTGCAAAGCTTCAACAGTGACTATGCATGCTACAGGCATGCATGTGTAAAAAATTTTACGATCTATTTTTTCTAATAGCTGACTCTTCCAGTTTGGCAGGCACCAATGGCCCTTAAAGGGCCACTTAGCAGCAGCTGCATCTTGCTTCGTCATGTTTATGATATGTTATTCAGATCATCATCTGAATGATGATGATGATCATCATATTCTCTGGCAAATGAAAAGGTGAACGGCATAGTGACAAGAGATGAGATGACATCCCAGTGCAGCCCCCCAAAACCACGACCCCACTGCCTGCTCATTCCTGGCTGCGTGCTGAGCCCTGGCAGTAGTCTGATTCCTTGGTGAGCTGGTTCAGCTTGCTGAGCCGTCACAAAACTAACCTAGCAAAGTAACAAAGTTGCCTTCGGCTAGTTAGCAAGCTGAACTAACCCACTTTGGGTCAGAAAAGGCAGCCAGTGCATAAGGTGGTGTTGGGATTGCCCTTTTAAGACACAGCAGTGTTAGATAGCCTCAAATGTTTCCTGAAACGCGACTCCTGGCAAGCAAAAGGAAAGCTGAAGGAACTTCTGTACACAATGGAAGATTTGTGAGAAAACACTGAAAAAGGCAAGATTTTATGGTGAAGGCAACCATGTCCAGATTTTAGCTCTGTCTTATGTCAGTTAGTTGTTGCATTTCAAAAAATGGAGATAATTCACTCTAACTCATAGGACCAATATGACAGCAAATATATGTTCTTTAATGTGAAATGCTCAGATATTACTTCAGTAACAGCCACACAGTGTTTTCAAATAAACAGTATACACCCCTGTAAAACAAATAAAAATTAGGAAAGTAAAGCTTTAGCAGTCATATTCTGAAGCGAGTGCAGAATGAGTTTCTAAAGGGCTAGACAAAACAGTGAAAAATAGTCAATACAGAGCAAGATGCTCGGTTAAGAGGAAAAGGCAGCATAATTTAAAAGGAAGAGATATGGGGAAAAAGGGCAAAATATGTATCAGACAGAGGCCTGGACTGGGAGATGGAAACATTCATAAATATTTGAATTCTGATTAATGGGGAAGATGCAGGAACGAGTAACAGCAACATTGGAAGACGCCTCCCTGCCTCGGCAGCCTACGCGAGCGCACGGCCAGCTGAACGGCAGAAGCGGCTCTTTTAGGTTTTCCTTTTGACCAAAAGGGAGCAAAGCATCGGATCGCGATCTTCGAAGAAACAGAGGGGTAAAACCCGGCCGGGAGCGCGAGCCCGGCGGCGGGGCCCGCCGCGGCCAAGGAGAGGCGAGGGAGCCAGGCCGGCCCGGGCCGGGCCGGCCCAGAGCCGCACGGAGCGCGAGCCCAGTCCCCGGCGGCCGGGAAGCACCGCCCCGCCGCGGCCCCCTCCCGCCCCGCGACCAACGGACGGCGCCCCCCGCCCCGCCACGCAGCGCCGCCGCCCCGCCCCGCCCGCGGGGGGCGCTCGCGCACGGCCCCGCCCCCCACGCTCACTCACCGGCGCGCCCCCACCAGCCCGCCTGCCCGACGCCGCCGCCGCGCAGCCACCTCCGCTTCCGGGTTCCGTCACGGGGCAGCGCTCCGCGCGTGCAGTTAGCGTCACACACCTAGCCCACTTCCGCGCACCGCCCCGGACGCAGAGCGCTTTTGATGACGTCAGGGCGCTGGAGGGTGGGGTGGGCCTTCCCGCTGCAGTAGGCGATTGGCAGGTGAAGGGGAAGTCCCGCCCGGACGCTCTGCCGTTGCCGCGGTAACGGCGGCGGCCCCGGTCGGCGCGGGAAAGCGGGCCGCGATGGGGGACGTGCACGATGTGCCGCGCCCGCGCATCGCCACCAGCCACCTGGCACAGTACATCGGGCAGCCCGTCTGCTTCGTGGGCCGCGTGGAGAAGGTACGGCGGCCACCCCCCCTCGCCGCGGCCGCCCTGCCCGCCGTGGCCGGGGCGGAGGGGCCGCCGCCGCTGGGCCTGGGGGCGGGCGGGAGCCGTCTGCAGCGGCGCTGCCGGGTCCGGTAGACAGGCGCCTGAACTGCTTCACAGCTCCGGCGTAAAAGAGCTACGGCTGTACCGTTTACAGCTGTATTTTGAGCACGCGGACTTGGTTTCTTTTGTAGATTCATTCTTCTGGGAAACTCTTTGTCCTTTCGGATGGAGAAGGAAAGCATACAACCGTGGAACTGAGCGAACCGGTAAGTTAAAGATCGCTTTGGAAGTAACTGGCATTGCTTCTTTCAGATAGTGGGGCTTTGTCTTTTCTGGAATCTGTGCATGCCGTGCATGTATTGCGTTTTTAGCCAGGAAAAAGCAAAATATCTCTCGTTTTCCCCCTTTCCACCTGTTTCTTTGTGCTGCTTGCTTCTTCAACTGAACTTGCAGTCTTGATGTTAATCAGTTCAACAATTTTCAGATGGTGTAAGAGACTCAATTCATTTCCCCTTTTCAGTGACATTGTTGGTTGGCTACTTTGTCTTACTCTATTCATTGCTTACAATGTGACATATTCTACTACATTTATTTGCTTTATTTTTGTTAGGCTTTTTTTTCCTCTCTCCTTTCTTTACTGACCATCTTTATATCCCTAACAGATTATTTTGGAAAGACAGTCAAAAAAAAAAAAAAAAACCCAAGAAGATGGTTTTCCCAGTAGTCTACTCTTGAGCTGTCATTTCACTGTCCTCTTAGAACATTTCCYGTAGTATTCCAGTAAACTTCATAATTAGCTTATGCATTCTTTCTATTAAAAAAATAATCATTAAGCAATTAAGCATTCATATGTTCCTTGCATATAAAGGAATAAGACTCTGATATTCTCTTCTGTCTTGCAAATATTTTCAGCTATCAGATAGTCTATATATGATGGCAAATGCTATGGCTTAACTGAATATATCCATAGTGTTTCTATCCATTTATGTGAATGAGTTGTTAAACACTGATAAATCTGCCATTTCATGTGAATTAATTCTGTGTGATACTCGCTGGCTTTCAAGATAGGAATGTCACCTTACTGAAGAAAAATGCAGTTGGATCTGGCAAAGACTTCTGTTTTATAAATGTGAAACTTGCTGTTTTCATCTTCATCTTGTAGGAAAGGCATTTTCTTGCAAGTTCTGCCTGTTTCTTAACTTTTCATGAGCTCATGAAAAGTCTTCTTGTTTTGGGTTGTTAAACTTCAGGTGTCAGCATCTGAGCTATGATTCTACAACTTTTTGTAAGAGTAAATGGGTGAAGCTTATAAATGCATAGTTGCATTAGGCATTTCACAGTCTGTGTTCCAGTGCTGTATGAACAGGTAAGGAAGGAGAAACTAGTGTGTGCAGAAATACCATGCCAGGCCCATTTCTCTGGTTTGCCTAACATAAAGGGAGAGATTTCTAGATTTGCTTATCAAATACTTTCTAACTTTCTTCCTTTGAGAGTTTCCTTTGTTTCTGTGTGTGCAGTCCCTGCTTTCAACAGAAAAACACAAAATTACATGGGGAGAGGGGAGATCTATTTCTGTGTTCCAGGAAGCTTACTAGATGGTTAAAAATAAGTATTAGGCTAGTATTAGAAGGACGTTATAGAAATAGTGTCACATTCTTAAAATGAGTAACTTAAACAGGTTAAATCTACATGAGTTGAATCTACATGTGGTAAGATGTAATTTTTAGCTTTTTTTTTTTCTCTTTTCTTACTCAACCAAAGGCTTAATGTCAATGTCCTTGTGTTCTGAATGCTTCTTGACAGATCACTTGAGAGAGTAATGCATTAAATCTCCTAGATTCTTCTGCTGACTGTGTCCTAGATTACTATCTCTGTTCAGTGATTAAATGGCACAGTTGTATGTATCCTTACGGTGTTATCTTCCTTCTGATGTTTCTTCATTCTTTTTTTTTCTCTGTTAGAATTGAAAAGCCTGTTACAAAAACTGTACATCTGTAAATGACTCAAGGCTTTTGCTTTTGCTTTTTTTTCAGTCATATTTTATTGCATGACGCAGATCAGAATCTATTGTAATGAACAAACCTTCAGTTTGCTGAGAATTTCTAGCTCAAGTTCTGTGCAGAAGACACTGCACCTAACATGGTGATGCTAATGTCATTTTTGGTATGTTCTCTAGCTAGATGAAGAGATCTCAGGAGTTCTTGAAGTAGTGGGAAGAGTAACAAATCAGGCAACCATCATGTGTATGTCATATGTCCAGTTCAGAGAAGATAAAAGTCCTTTTGGTAAGTAAGAATATACCTTTATAATAAATTAATTTTGCATTCTGAACTTGCTGCTTTCAAGAAGGAAGAAGGGAGAGCCTGATAATCCTTTCTTTTGGACAGTGTCATTCTTCAAGCTGCCAGATCTGGAGAAGAATGTAGGAATGGACACTACCATGGGAAAAATTGGGAATATATGGGAATATACTGCCCTACTGCTAAACTGTAGGGACGAACTCAGAGCCTGAGCTGACCTAGATTACGGCCCTGGTCTAATCATTCCTCTGCTCCCAGCCACATGGTTCTTCATCTTCCCTTACCTTGCACTGGAGCTTGTTGATTGTGCAGTTGGCTGGCCTAGAAATAATCCTCCAGGAAATGAAAATTTGGTGGGCTTGGGCAGAACTAAGAAGGATAAGGGCAGAGGTGGAGAAGGCTCAGCTCTACTGCTCTAAAATAAGCAATGTTTTAATGCTGTCATTTGCTAGTGGGGAATTTAACCTATGCATCACAACCTTTTTCTTTGCCATCTTTCAGATCTGGAACTCTACAATGAAGCACTAAAAATTATTCATGAATTTCCTGAATACTTCCCATTTGGTCCTACAAGGAACAATTGATTCTTCTTAGTGTTTGGAACTTCAGAGGGACAACAATACCATAGCTCTCTTGTCTGACAGCATAAGTTGCATAGACTTCCAACTAATATACTGAAAAGATGCTGTTTAATATGCCATGTGTGGCCAGTGAAAAATGTTTTCATTGAAAATGAGTTTATTCAGCTAGAAGCAGAACACTTTTGCAGCAGTCTCACTGTTTGTATATATTTAACCCCTTTGCATCCATGAGGAATTCTCTTGCAAGATTTGAGTTGCTAGAAACTGAAGTTTTTGTAGGCATTTTTTGTTGTTGTTATTATTAATGACTCTAGGATGCTTAGCAAGAAACTCCCATTGAAGACACTGGGGATTTAATGGAAAGATATATTTTTAAAAAGTCTCTATTTACTTTGATATAACTTTTATCTCTACACCCAATAAACTTCTGACTGCATTTAACTATTAGTGTCAGTATTATATCTTAGAGTGCAATTCTAAAACAGGATCACCACATATCATTGATTTTACTTCACACAAGTTATTTAATTCTAACATAATGCAGCATACAGGCTACTTGCCTTTTGCACTGATGTCAATGATGTTGAAAATGTCTAATTAGGCTTGGTGATTTCAAGCACTGAGTTCCCATCACAGCCCTCGTTCTTGGTGGGAGCTTAAGCAGAAGTACCAAGGGTTCAACAGGCATGTCACGACTACTTTAATCATACAAACCTCCACAGAACTCCCAACCTTGTTATTCTCTAAGCTACTTATAGTACATGACAGAACTCTTAGATCTCTTAAGGTAGCACAATCAAAGTAAAAATCTAACTTCTGAAATGTTCTCTGTGAATTAATGAATAGCATATTTCAAAGCATTTTAAATAAACCTCGTTAGTATCCATGTCAATTAACCTTTCATATGAACAGTTTTGAGTTTGAATATCTAGATATAGTGCCTTATTAAGAATGCTAGTTTTATGGTTATTTATGGAGAGACAGTTTGTAAGTGTTTGATATCCTAAGGAGCATTTTACTTTTTTTAAGACTCTTTACTCATGTATCAAAGTTACTGCCAACTCCAATACTACCAGAATATGTACAAGACATTAGTGGATTAGTTCATCCATCCATAGCAGGATGGATAATCAAGTTAACAGGTTATCCATTTTTTCTCTTCTGCAATTAGAAGACAGACAGTGCCAAAGTTATTGTCTTTGAGAAGGAGGAGGGCTTTTGAGGTATGAGTAAGTCTTGTACTGCAAACTAGAGCAAGAAGGTCCATGTTGGATGCTACCATGCATGTGCTGTATTGCTATCACTGCTATAATTTAGGGCTCAACAATGCTCAGTAAAACAAAATATGTCACTTAACTGTATATTTATTTTCTTAGGTATTTCCTAGGAGTCTGTGTTGTATTATTCTAATTTAGAAAATTGGTATGTTGTGCAGGTATATATTCTTCTGTAGAATGTTACATACAAATTGTTTTCAGTTACCTAAAGACTATCCAGAACTATTAAAATAAATTCTGCCACTAGATGGCTATAGCACTTTACCCCCACTATGGAGACCATTCTTGGATATGTGATCTTGTATATGAAGACTGGAATGCACCAGCATTGTAAATGATACAGTATCCCTGGGTCATAAGCAGTCAAGACTTCTTCCTGATCTGCAGTGATGAGGTATAATATTAGTAATTTCCCTCTGTGCTTTTCTTTCATCTGCTTCCCTACGCTGTGCCAAGGAATGTGATTAAATGGCCTACCCTTACTGTATGGCTATACTAACAGGGTACCAGTGTGTGGAAACTGGTATCATAGGGAAAGTAATGTCTAGGCCCTATAGTTACACCAAGAGGATCACAATGCAGGAAATTGCCAGGCATTCCAAGTATCAGAGAAAGGAATGTCCATGGAAATGGTTAACCCTCACTTATGGGGTTACTACATTGACGCATTAAAGGTGGGAGAAACTGCCACAAAGATTTAGCTTACCGAAGGGGAAGCGTCAGGGCAACCAGATCATAAATACCAAAAAAGGATATCATGTCAGCAAAACTTGGGCAAATAGCAAAAGTGTAAATAGGGGCTGCTTGTTTATTTGGGAAGAGATGACAGTGGCAAAGAGGAAGAACAGCAGAGAGGAAAGAAGTGATACAATCAGGGCTGATAGGGGGAGATACCTGTTGGTCAGCTCTGCACTCAGTAACTGTAGCTTGGAGCAGGACAATAAACCTCCTGTTTCCACTGCACTTGTGTGTGACTTCTGGGGCCTGGCCTGATCTTCCATGGCATTAGTGAGGAAACGTCCAGAGAACACCTCCTAGCACTGACAAGGGGACACCATCACAACACCTCCTCCTCCTTTACCATCTGGCATAGATGGCAGTATCCTGAGCTGAAGGGATCAGACTTGAGTAACTGGACTACTAGTCACATGGGTTTAGTTAAAACACTAAAATGCCATGATAAGTTATGTCATAATGATGCTGTTAAGAAAAACAAACAAACAAAAAAACCCCTGATACTAGTGCCTGCCTTGATATCAGAACCAGTGGAGAGTAAAATTTTCTGACCTGAAGTACATGAAATGCAGAAGCCTCAGTGGGCCTTGCAGGTGTCTGTTGGTGACAGGCTGTTATTTTACATGGTCAGTTTGCTGCACGCTGAACTGCAGGAAGAGGGAGGTATACAAACATCAATAAAAGGGATATTCTAGACATTAGCTGACACGTGGGGTTACAGCTAAAACATTGTGATAAACTATACTGTAAAGTGGTTTTAAACTACATCCACATTAAAAAAAAAACAATCAAATCTTGCATTACAAATTGTCCTTTTTAGCACATTTCATAGCTGCCGTTCAGTCAGTGCATCTGAAAAATAATTTCATCTTGCTCCATACTCCTACAGTCACAATTTCATTTTTATCTTGCTAGAATATCCTCTTTTTTATCAACTGATCCTAATTTGGTTCAGAAATCTAGATTAACTCAATTTTTAATCCAAACACTTAGTTTTCCAGTACACAGAATCCAGCAGATACTAGGAAACGGTAAAATGTAAACATAACTTCAGTTAATGAAATGGCTGTAGCTATGTTTTTGGTTAAATGACAACAAATCACACGCACAGAGCAAATTTTTTAAATTAAAAGCAAAGCAAGGAAAAAAATAGATGATTAAAAGCACACACCTCTCATTTTATACTAATCTTTTACAAATAGTGAAATTACTGGCCTGAAAGCTTGAATACAAACTACAACAGCCAAAGCTGGTACTTATACCGGGTCAGAATATACACACATTCATAATCCAAAATGTTTCAAAGACATGCTGAGAATCAAAGTATGCTTCTAACTTAATGAAATGATAGAATTTGACACAAACAGGTATAGTCAGCTCTACAATGTTGTAAATGAGTTTTCTTCATGTAAGAAAATGAGACATTGTAAATCAGTTGCATTCAACTAGACATGTAATTTCTCAGGAAAATTTGCTAACCATTGTTACAGCACAGGAATAAAAGCATATGCTTGACACTTACAAAACCTCGTTGCCATTAGATGAAAGTTTTATTGCCCATATTTACACAGACGGAGTATTAAACCCCAGTTTACATTTATTAACGGAGGATATTTTAGATGGAGAAAGCTCTCTTAACAGCTGCAAAAATATTGGGAAGAGGAATACATAGTCTAACAAGTAAAAAACATTTACTGGTCTTCTATGACAGTCTGACTTGATATTTTAAGTACCTCTTAAATTTGAACTTTAAAAGATCTTTGTCATTTGGCAAGAATTTTAGATCAGAGTAAATACAGCAGATAAATTTACAACATCAACATTAAATCAGAAAACAAAGTCCCAAATGATGCATCATCATGTACATCTATAGAAAATATGTTTTCGCATTCTATCTTGTTGTAACCACACTACACGCTTAGAACTAATGGTATATAACAGTATATTCCCTTTTAAAACACCAATTTTCACAGTCCTGGCAATATGGTACCAGTTTATTGCTAGCATTCCATTTAGTATTTCATAGCACACAAGTTTTAAGTAACTCATTTACTGTTTCTACCAGTAAATAAACACACCAAATAAACCGATGTTATCACATACCTTAAAACAGATTTTTTCCCTAATTTGTGTGAATTTTGTTGCCTACAAAAATCAAGGACAACAATACTGATTAGCTCCTGGCACAGTACTAGCAAGTATCATTGACTTTCTCAAGAGTTAATAAATAATCTCACTTTCAGCTGGTAATATATCTACAACTACTTTTAGTCAATGACCTAAAGTTGTGCAACTTTTGGGGAGCAAACCAGTGTTCACCAGTGACCCGAAGCAGGTGTGCAAAAATACTGGAAAGAGAAATAAATATTCTAACAAGGAAAAAATATTTACTGGTTCATTTCATGCTTCCCAGCATATTTCAGAAGCACAGGTAAATCCCAATTATCCAGAAGTCTTTAGTATTCAAATATCTTTGCTATTCATTTGTAGTCAAAACTCAGCATGTAGTTTAAAACTGAATATTTACAAGTCTCCAGTCTTTCAGATTTCAGATCTTCACAGCACTATATTAAAAATAAATTAATCCAATCAACCCCCCTATAGTTTACCTGCACTTTGCCCTCAAACTGGCACATGATTTTCAGGGAACAGATGCAGATGTCTTGTTAGGGTCAACCCCCCCCATCCCCCCCAACTGTTTAACATTAAAATTCACATCAGCTCGGTACATAAGTGTATTTTATAAGTTCTTGAATTGCAAAAATGCTGCTTTACTATTAACAAAACTTGACAACAGAAAGAAATGGACTTTTCTTTTAAAATAAAAATCTTTAGAATACAATTAGTAGTGGCACTTTGAATGAACTTAGAAGAAAATGACTGCATACAGGAGTGATCAATCAATGAAAGGAGGAATCCACAGCATGACTGTGGGATCTTTGACAGAGTACTCTTCAGGTGTTTACTTTGAAGGCCCACTTTCACTAAACACAGCATATAAACAGTTTTTTTGGAAAACAGATATAAGGGCACTACCCTGAAAACTTTGTTAAAAGTGCTTTGAATTTTAGCAAAGCTTCTAGGAGTGCTTTGGAGCTGAACTGCTTTAGCCTACTGAAGAAAGCCCACATAATATACCCAGAGGCTCCCTGGCTCATTTCAGGAGTATCTGTTTCTACCAAGCAGAGTCATACACGCATCAGTTTATTAATCTGATAGCAATTTATTTTTTCATAGTCAGTGAGTCACAAGCAACCTTCTAAAATATATGCTTGGACTGTTATGGAAATCCCTCAGAGCACCCCACATTTTCAAACTTAATATTTATACTTGGACAGTCTCTGCTGGAATGAGATTCCCTGTTGTATCCAACTGCATACACTTACATGAACAGGCAGAAACTGGGCACTCAGTATGGTCCCTAGACAGGGTAAAAAAGAAAAAAAAACAGTAAAATAAAACTAACAAGAATTTCCTAATCTGTAAATTTAAGCCTGTACAGCAACACGATATTCTCAAAAAACTCAACAGCATAGTAAGTTGTGCATACACTTTAAAAAAACAAAACATAACAGTAGATACTATAAAGGGGGCATATCTTATTCAGTGTAGCATACAAAATTTAAGTGAAATACTAAAGGTTTTTAAATCAACTTACCTGAACCAGCTGAGCATATGCCCAGCATGTCCACCATGTCTGCAGTTGTGGCACCAGGTAAACCAGTTGTTGAACTGGGCTAACTTCTTGTCTTTGCTAAGATCCACTTTTTCATCAGACTTGGATCCTCCTGTTCAAAGGCACACCCCCAACCCCCACAAATATGCTTGTAAATCATTACATTTCATTACATTTCAGTCTCAGTAACATTATTCAAATAAATTTGAAATTAGGAGCTTTATGTGAAGAAAGTGGCCTGATTTTAAAAGGAAAGTCAGTAAAATTACTAAACAGCTGAGAACTTGTGAAAAAACAAAACCAGAATTATACTGCTCAGCTATTGTTTCATATCTTACAGACATGCTAAACTTGCTTATTAAAAAGCTTTTACAGACATACTCTCTTTCAAGACTGATTTATAATTCAGTGATTGATTTTGGTTCCAGTGATTTATTGACCTGTTTTACTGCACATGAAGTATTCTGCTTTAGAAATATACCAAAACAACCAACAAAATCTAAGTTATGAATTGGAACAATTACAATATAAAGGTCATAACACAGATTAATGAAAGAAGGAGAAGATATGGAAGATATATGAATAGATGACAACTGCAAAGTTGTTCATGGCTGTAACAACACTGACATATAAATACAGATAAAATGAAGATTTACATGTTGTATAACACTGAGCCCAAGACATTTACAACCAAGAGATTTTAGTCATAGTATTTCTTAGCTGTGATAGAATGACATGTATATTCTTTCATACTTAGGGACTGAAGGTATACCATATTAAATTTATTCTCTCTTCCTCTCCCAGTTAAAAATAATAATTTACATTCCAAGATTTCTGTACTCTCCCTACAATTCATCTTAAGAAGACACATTTCTTACAACTTTAAGACTCTGAATACTGAACATCGCAACACTTGAATATTTTTGTCTGCCTAAATCATGGAACTTCACTGATAATCTCATTGAAAAAATGGTCAAAACCAACTAATTGTGCATGCTGCCTTACACCAAAAACCAGAGACATAGGTTTCATCATAGAACTGGATGGGAGGTAAACAAGTTTTCAGTTATGGTCTCCCTCCTTCAAAATTAAGAGCATGAATATTTACAAGATGAGTAGAAATACAAAGAAAAAGGTACAATGGAAGATCTTCCAATAGGAACTGCTAATTTGACATCTAAATTAGTGCTCTAGCTGAATAACTTAAAACTATTATATCATACCCGGACAGCTAGAAACTGGTGTTCCCATATTTATCAAGCAAAGCGCACAGCGAGGAAGGGGTTTACGACAACCAGGACAGCTTGTAACCTTTGACTTGGTTGGTGAACCGCTAACTCCGTACTGGCTAAAACCTCGTCCCTGATGAGGAATAGCTGAACAGCTGTAAGAAATTGACTTTCCACAGAAATTGCAGCTCACAAACACCTGAAGGGAACAAACACCAATTAATGTTTTGGTTTCATTTTTGTTACAACTGTGAGTAAAGTTGTTCCAGACAAGCTAACAAAAACATATTCACCACTCTGTTAATCACAAACTAATTTATGTGAGAATTTTGTAAAATTGAAGCTCTACGCTACTGACTCTTTCAGATATAGAGGGGCATTAACTAACAACTTCTGCCTCCCTGCCCTTAGCTCCTTGCTGTTTGTGTTCTTAACATAATAGTTTGTCTCCTACATCTGAGAATGGTCAGTAGAATTGGCAAGCTGGAAAAATGCAAGTATTGAAAAGGCAAACACACTGTTACTGCTCTCCTCCTTTATAGCCAGTAAATCGATGCCAGGCCAAACAGCATATACACACAGCTTCTATGTCTTTCCATGCAGCTTATAGGAGGGGCATAGTTCCAGCTACTCTAGAGAGTGTGCTGGAAAGCTAAGGTTACTTGTGAAGGTGTTCCTAACATCTCAGCTTATAGATTCGACATGCAGCTCAGGGAAGTAGGCTTTTATGATACCCATTTACCTCAAAAGCACATATAAGTATGTATAACTGCTAAGATTTGGAAAGGTATTATTTAAGATTATAAAAAGTTGTATGTGAAAAAAATGAAAGAAATGAAGTTTACTCTACTTACTGTACAATTAAAATCACGTCTCTCCCTCTCTATAGTCAGCTGACCTGCTCTAGAGTCCCCAGCATGAAGATTTTCCTAACAATTTTTATCTGCATACCTTATGCTGCAAGTTGCAGCTAGATATTGAGGAGCACATACTTCAAACTCTTTAGGGGCCATTTATGTTAATCACAGAAAGAACAAGTGGTAAATTCAGCTCCCTCACACTTGGAGCAGTATAGCTGGAGCTCTCCTTCAAGAGCTGTGAAGAATGCATAAATTAAAAACAGCCTTCCTTACAGACCCTTGGGTCACTAGGGCTTGCTATGTACATACTTGACAGACATGAGAGAATGATAGAGGGAGGTCAAGCCATTGGATCTAAAAATGCTACCAGATGTTAAGCAGGTAATATTTGGACAGCGATTCAGTTTCTGGTTTAGGTAATGTTCTGAACTGATAATGAGAGTAGCTGTTGTTCGGTTTTAGTTTAGATTCAAGGGCTTCAAAATAACTGTTGAAAATCAGCTCAGTAAAAGCAAAGCCACTTGAACTGGTTCATGGTTTAACTCCCTGATTTCAGCATCATCCTCTGCTCAGCTGGATGAAGCATCTCTGATTTTGCTTTTCAACATGGCAGAAAAAGAAAACAGTTCCCACAGAAAAAGTACTGAAAAGTTTCTGAAAGACAAGTTATTATTGGTAAGAAAAAGGCTTACGGGGAAAAAAAAAGAAAAGAGAACACTTGAATAAAAACTGTAGGGAACTGATTTCCTAGATTAGATACGAAGAAAAGTAAATCTTTTTGCCATATTTTCCTATTCTTGAACTATCAAAACATTTACTTATTCCTTTCCTCCAAATTAACCTGAAGAAACATGGCTACATTTTTAGGGTAGTCTTAGTCCAAAGCTTCTTTTGCAACATGAATCCTCATGAAAACCAAGGTGCAGCTAAAAGCTTTTTCTACAGAAGTGCCAAGCCTCCCTCCTTTCTGGATTGGCCACACTTCTTCATAAAAGAATCACATTTACCTGGGCTAAAGGTTTTGAACTGGGATCCAGCTTACTCCTATGTATATCAAATTCTGCACGTTTATGCCAAAATCTCCAAGCATCTAAGAGATTCCTGTAGTTCTCAATCCAGTACTGAACCCTCTCATCCTTAAGCACATCTGATGGAGAACCCTAAAGCAGGCAGAAAAAAAATGCCAGACACAGTAAACATTCACAATACAAGTTACTCACTTTTGAAAAAGGTTTTACATGGCATACCGCAAGATAAGTGTAATGCATCTGGAAAAAGATGAATTTTCTGCTAAACAGTAGCTTAAGTTTGCTAAAACTTAATTTTCTTAAGTCTGCCTCTCAGGTTGAAAATACTTGTGCTGCCATATCTTCCTAAAAACTCATATTTGTCAGATCAAGGATGATAAAAAATTCTATCACATATCAGAATATATATATCATTGTTATCATTAAAGCATGTTTTGAACCTACCAGAAAACATACCAATAACAAACAAGAGAATTGGTATTCCCAGCTTAGCTAGTGAAAAGAACTATTTTCCTCTTTTTGCTTTTTTTTCCCCTACTATCTCAAGATGTTCTAACCAGAGAGAGCAAAGGTGTGTATTTGCAGCTTCAGATGGTTCCACAAACCAGACATGATACTGCCACAATATATTTCCTAAAAATACTTTTTAGTTCACAACACACTGTACTATAGTGCTAAAGAAAGTTTGTTTAGTTCTCTTACGTAAAGATTTATTTTTGAGAGAAACACTAACCTGCAACATACAATAGCTTGCTGTCTGGACATCTCCAGTTCTGTCAACATAACTTTCCATCAAGTCCACTCCATCTTTTGTCAGTCCTGTTAACAGTATTCCCTCCAAATTCCCAGCTTCTTTCATTTCATTCGTCAGTTTTTCAATAAACCTATTCAGCTATAAAAAAAAATTACTTAACTTTTGCCTTCTGTTCATCCCTTTCTAACTCATTTCTTTTGGCGTATGACAAAACTTTCAATGATTTGAGTAGCTTTCTCTTTTGCTAACAAAATATTCTATTTACATATTTACATTCGCATAAAAGAAAATATTCCTACTGTAAATTCAAACCTTAATTCAAGAGAAGGTAAACATCTAGAAATAAAAGTAAGTTTCACTGAACATGTTTCAAAATCAAAAGACTAAACCATGTTCAGCAATTAAATGTAAGCCACACGAGAAAGTATGGCTGAGAAACAAGCTGTGACACACTGTGACTTAATTTCAGTGGCCTTATTTCCTGGGGGCTGGACTCTTCATCATCATAGGACCTGACTAAATATACAAGATATGACCTCAGCATGGTCTGTTGCAGAATCAAAAGTAAATCACTACAAAATTTATAGCACTTCCCCATCAAATATTTTATACTATGAACAATATTGAATGTTTATCAAATGTATATTACTAACAATTATATAAGTACAAATAATCTCCAGTGAGATAGACATAGAGTTAATACAATATAATTTAATAAACTAGCATGTCATTAATAGTTCTTTGGGTTTTTTTTCAATTATGACACAAATCAAACTGAAGGTACAAACTGAAGATCAAGTTATACCGCAGTTTATTTCTTATTGTGAGGAGAAATACAAATCATTAATGATTCATTGCTTCCACTGTTTACCCCCTCCTCTCCAGAGTTTCTTCAGTCTGAATAAAGCCACAGTTTAACAGTTTGCTCAAATGTGCAGCCGCAGACTTACCTGAGCATCACTGAGGAACTTACAAGCAAATGCCACTCTGTCTCGCACAGCTACATTATTTTCATACTTGGGAGAGAAAAATGGGAATACTACCATCACATGCAAATTTCCAATTTTTCAATACGTTGTAAAAATCAAAACATTTGTCTTATTGTATAGCTAATACTATGAATTTTATGATTTACAAAGAAAGTATCACATCTGAGGAAAGGTAATGCTAATAAGTATCAGCTGACTTATTTATACTCAGATATATATTTATTTTAAAAAGTGTGGTTTACTTTTCCATGGCAATTTTATACGAACTTCAGAAGATGTGAAACTATCCTGTTTACATATTATTTCAGCAAAATAAAATTATTTTAACAAATAAATATGAAAGAATAAGATAAAATTCAATGAAAAGATAGCTTAGTAAGAGTTCTGTGAACTTCCCTGTATATTCTGTTTCCTTTTTTTCCATTATCAACTTCTCTCCCTTTACCAAATAATTAAACAGAGGAAAGAAATGCATTTCTAAGGGTTTAAGAGTTCCATGTTGAATTTTAACAGATTAACTGTCTTTTATAGTTCCTCTAAAAATTGTATGAATTATACCTATATTTTGGCTGCTTACACATCTATTTATTTATTTAATTCACTAATGCAACATTCACTAATTAATTTTTTCACTAATATTTTTTCTTCTGTTTAGAAGAAAAAAAACATATTGGCCAGCATCAGGAGAAAATAATACACTCTAATCTGATTATTTCATGGAGTTCATATATAGCACTTCCAGTATGCATGTACGTATGTGTGTGTGTATACACATATTATTTAAAGGAATTTTAACATAACAGAAATTTACTTAAAGGAATTTTAACATAACAGAAATTTACTCACCAAAACACCATCATATGAACCTGATTCACTTGTCAGAAAAGCAAACATGGCACACAAGTAGGCATTGTTCAGTTGCAGTCTTAAAGTGCTGCACATTTCTCTCCAAAGTGAGCTCTTCTCATCTGTGTAGCCTGATAGAGCCATTGCTACGACATTAAGGTTCAGATCACCTGATTTATTAAAAACAATCAATGAAATAATATGCAAGTTTAGGACTTAAAAATCCAGTTAAAAACATAATTGAAAGCATCATTTTGAAATAGAATGTTTAGTCAAAATGCAAGACCAAAGGATGTACAATTATCACTAAACAAATAAATTTGCATACGCCAGCATTTTTTAAATTTCTGCTTTAAATGCCTTTGTTCAGCTAAGCTACCAAATCTCAAAAACACAAGCCCACAAGCATGACTACCCGAGTTATGCTTTCAGCAACATCACACTGGTTCTGGTATTTCGGAATAGTTTTCAACTGCTATATGCATCACTACTACTATCAGAAAACATTGTCATTACCATAATTCACATCCACAAGAAAAGGTAGGATTGTATGTATAGCCATTACTTAACAGAGCTAGCTGGAGGATGACAACTGAATTTCGTTACAGCTTTAAGTTAATAAATTTCCTAAAAACATTAAAGTCTATTTCATCTATATATTCATTGTCATAAATTTTTTTTTTTTTTAATTCAGAGATGACCAGTCTCCAGCCTGGACCTCTGAACCTTTCCTATGTAAAACACACACAGACACACATATATAGATCCTCCCCCCCAATATTAATTAATATTTCTCAAATATTAAAAGAACCTTAACAACTCCCTTTGTGTTCAGAATCATACCTATCCACCTATAGTTATTTTTGTTGCAGTGCCAAGACAGGCTTTTATAAGAGAACACAGATGCAAATCAGAATCGTAGAAGTAACACTGGCAAGAAAACAGAACAAAAACACTTCCAGCTGCTGGCTATAAAAACATTAACTTTTCCCTCATACATTGTAATTCTGCCCAAATATTACTCCAAAACAAATGTTTTCTGCAAATCCTGAATATTATATTTCAGTTATTCCACAGCCATAGCACTGGCAGAAAGCAGCACACAGCCAAATAGAAACAGTTATACATGACATCTAACTAACGTGCATGTCATTAAAAGATTAAAAAAAAACAAACAAACTCACTAGTCTTGAGTATAACACTTTTTTGGGTATGTATCAATAGGAAGTTCTAAAACATACAATCTATTTTAACTAGAAAGTATGGCATACAATAGTCTAAGTTTAAAAATGCATTAAAGAAGGGAGTCAAAGATCAGCATTTGTCAAATTCTCAGGCTCCAACCCAACCACTGCCAAACTCAAGCAGGTATTTAATAAGACTGGAGGTACCTTTTTCATCCTGCCTTACAGAATTTTGTTTACAGAAAAATCTACTAAGATGATAGATAACTCCAAAATAAAAGATACTAAGCACACTACACACCTTTTCCCGAGGAAGCACCTTTATTTAGGATTTGCATTGCTCGCCGTATGTCCAAGTTGAAAAGTGCTACAGCAGCAGCGCGCTCCCAATCTCCTTCCTGTTCCAACGAACTTAAAAAAGGTTCCACATCTAAGTCTGTTCCCTTCTTTATCCACCCACAGAGCTGCAAAGCCAAGGATCTCTCCTCACTGAGATACTGAATAATATCTGCCTGTCTATCAGATCCACTCCTGCTCTGTCTGAGGTTCTCTGTTGTTCCTAAAAAGGGAAAATAACTTAAATCACGATTTGAATAAGAATTTAAATTGCAATTGTAACGCTTTGCTTTCAAYAGTAAAGCAGAGTACAAAAGCTGAGTATCGTATTTTACTGCTTCATCACCACTAGTAACTCAATAGTAAGGAGCAGCATACACAAGAGTTTATTTTGATCTGCTAGAAATCATGCATCTAAAGTTGACACATATTTCCCACTAAGTCTTTTTCTCTAAACCCTAAGATTTTGGATGTTCCTGTTAAAAAAAAAAAAAAAAAAAAAAAAAAAATCGATATGACTGATCAGCGTGCTGAATTTGAAAATACATAATACTCAGTCAAGCACATGCTCTACTGGTTTGCTTATTCTCAGCAGAAGTGAACACGCTAGAAGCTTCTCCAGCATTGAAAAGTTATGTTTTGCTCCAAGTAAGTATTTATAAAGCATACAATGAATAGAGAAGAAAAGACTGAAATAACAAATTAAACTAATAAATACTTCACTGAGCATGAGAGGCACAATGTGATGCACAAGGGGCAATTACGACTTCGAAATAAGATAACCTATTTGAATAGATACATAAATGCATTTATTACATTAGCAATAACTACAGTAAAGACAGTTTTCTAGAACTACACCCTTATGTAGAACTTAGAAAAATATAACAAATTATTACAGGAGGAACAAGCATTTTTGGTATCACAGTCAACACACAAATGTCTGAAATAGTTCAGTTAAAGATTTACCTCAAACACTTAGGTATTTTGTTTTTATGACTGACTTTCAAAGAACACCAAAAATTCTGGAAATTACTGTAATACAAACTGTTCAGTTATATATATATATTAAATCACACACAAAAATACTTTCTGTTTCTATATTTTTACATAGCCTCTTTTAATAATTTTTGCAAATGAACCCACAAGTGCATCACTGCGTAAATATGCTATAATGTATTAAAGCTGGAACATTCTTACCCAAAGACGACTTCACAATTGACTTAATGCCAGCATAAACTAAGGGACCTTTGTTTCCTGTAAGTTTTTGATCCATATCTTCAGTATACTGCTTCATAAGTATTTTCATGTATAGGAAGCTTAATTTTTCCCAAGTATTTAGAAAACATTTTTTAAACTAAAAGATCATATGCTACTAACATACACAAAGTATTTACAGGATGTTGCATTATTTAAGACTTGAATGCATTTCGTATAATTGGTTTACATGTAAAGGTATATTATTTCTTTAGAAGTAATACCATAAAATAATACAGTAATATAAAGGATATAATGCAGAGTGTACCAAAGTGATTTCAGCTGAGGATCCTCATTTCCAGCTAGGAGGTGATTTCTCCAAACTTGTTCAGTATCAAGACCATATCTTGATAGAGCTCTGAGCCGCATTTTGGTAGCTATGTCTTTTTCCAAGTAACTAGCCTTTCCTTCTTCTGTACATTCATATAAGTGTCGTCCACAAGCCCACATTAAAGATGTTACTGGACTCCATGCAAGAGAAATCCTTTCAAAAACTGTGAAGTCAGACATAGTCCTATTGGGAGTCACTACCACCATTCGATTTTGACTTGTGGGATGCCAGGCAAATGAAGCAATGTAGTTTTCACATGGTTGGACACTTCTTTCAATTATTGTAGGCTCAGTTTCATCACCAATAGGTGTAGGAGTATGCTGCATGTCATACAATCTAATGATATTACTATCCCTTGTTAAAGTAGCTAACAGTCCAGTTCTTGTTGGACACCATGCTACTTTTGTCAGAGGTTTTGGTTGCTCTGTCAAGGTCAAAACAGGCTTTTCAAACTTTCTTAAATCCCATATGGCAACCTGACCTTCATAAAAAGAAGCTACACGATCATGGAAATATGGATCAACAGTCACTCCCTGAACAGCCTTGGTGTTTACAAATATTTTTTGGCTTGTATTCCTTAGATCAAAGATAGCAAGATTTCGGTGCATTCCAGCTAGAAGAAGCTTCTGATCCCGTGGAAGCCAACAAAGAGAGAGACAAGCATCATTCTGTCCTAATTCATAAAGTGGCTTTGTTACTACCAGTCCTGCTTCCGGATCTCCTGCTGAAAGTCTTACCTTCTCTGTAGCAACTGCAGTCTCCAGGGCATATTTGCTACTAATATCCCAGATCAATACAGAAAAGTCAGCTCGGTGTTTATCTAATCCAGCAGCAAGCCAATTACTGTCTAGTGGATTCCATGCTAGGGTGTTACATTGTCGTGCATGCTTGGGAACAAACTCTTTGCCTATCAAATCTTTAGATTTTGAGTTGTGATCTTGACCAAGGCTAGTAAGCACCACTCGACCATTGGCTTGTCCAACAGCAAGAAGACATTCAGGATCATACTTTGGATACCAAGCCACACATTTCATATACGGTGTATCTGAATTTATTGACAGTAACGTAGCTGTAGTTTCTTCTGATAACCGCAGGGACCCTGCCTTCAGTTCTGAACTTACAGCAGATTCAATGTGGTAAAGACTTAATTCTGAATCACATACAACAAAACGGTCAACATGGTGTGGGGCCCAAAGAATATCAGGTTTGGAGCCACTCATATTTAGAGTATGTTTACAAACAATTTAAACTCTTGTAGGAGGATTCAGGTGATATCCATTCATATGGAAACTGTTGAGAAAATAATTTGTAGCAATGTTATCAAAAAAACAAATTCCTTTGTAATCTGAGATCATACTTAACAAAGAACAGCATGGTTCTGAATTCCTTTTAACCCAAGGGTTTAACAAACCTTAAGCACTCTCCACATTACATCACTTTCCCTGTAGCATGCTTTGTTTTTGCTGGACTATACCTCCTGAGACAGAAACCAGCATAGCCATCTACAAATTAAAAACAGGATTTACCATATTTACAAAATCCATACCAGTATTATTTTGTTATTATACTAGTAAGAAAGGAACAACTGAAATGTGATGTGGCATGATACATGGGTGCACTGCTGGTAAAGAGCCACACCCTAGCACATGTACAAAAAGATTCCTCTGCCTAATTTAAGTGCACCAACTGACAGAAATTAGAGTCTGCCTGTTTTCTTTGGAGGCTTTTCTATAGCTTAAAAAGGCTGACTCTCTTTCAAGATTTGTATAGAAACATAACTTTCCACACCTCATCTTATTCTATTGCTCCTAATTCTACTTCCTGCCCCAATGCTACCTTGACTTTGTTGATATGTCACAGAGTGGTGTTCATAAACTTAGGCTTATGCTAATTTTCATTTACATTTTCAGCAGCTGGATGTCCAGACTCATTACGTGTGCCTACATACAAAGAAGGGAATCCCCAAACCCCATAACTTTCTTCTAAATTTGCGAAGAAATATTTAGTAGATGGGGAAAATATTAAAACGAAGCACTGTTTCCCTCCTCCAGGCCTCCTTTCTGTGTCTGCGGGTTACTCTCCCCCACCCCCGCGGCTCCTCAGCCCGACTCCTGGGCGCAGCGGGACAGCGCAGGGACCCCTCGCCCAGAGCCCAGCCCGGCCTTGCCTCGCCTCGCCTCCCTGCCGCTCCGGCGCAGCGCGGCTCCCGGCGCGGAGGCCCGCCGTGACACAGCGGCGGCGGCGGCAACGAAGCGGAGCACCACCCCCCGCCCCGGGTGCGGCGGCTGCTCACCCACCCCGCGGGGCCTCCGACATCGCCATCGCCGTCGTCACCGCCGTCGCCGCGCCACCGGCGAGGCTGGGACCGCGGCCCAGTCCGGCCCCACCGGCCCAGGGGGACCGAGTGAGAGCGCACAACGACTTCCGGTTGCGGGGCAGCGGGGAAGAAAAGCTCCTGACACTTCCGGTGCGGGAGGGCGGAGGGGACGGCGCTCCGCAAACTACTTCCGGCCTGCGGAGGCGCGCCGTCACTTCCAGTTTCGGGCCGGGGCGCTGCTCTCTGCTTCCATTGGCCCAGCGGAAGCCCCACCCCCTCATGCCGCAGAGCGGGTCGCTGCGAGGGGGCGGGGCCTCCCGGCAGGCGGTGCGAGGGGCGGGGCCGAGGCCGTCGCCTTCGCGCGTGGGTGTGAGGTGGTGGCGGGTCACGTGGGAGGGCCTTGCCGCCTCCAGCCCTTAAATTCAGCAGGAGCGGCAGGTCTGGGGCAGCTCYTGGTGCCTTGGTACATGGATATGGGTGTTTCTGAATGAAACTGAGACTCTCAGTTACCTGTGTTTAAACAGACACCTTCAAAATACACATAGATTAGCCCACGTAGAATCCCTGATTGGGTTTATGTGGCTTGGTTAAAGTTGAAAAGCTTGGCTTTTTTTGCTTGTTTAGGGTTTTTTGTTTGTTTGTTTTAATGAAGATACAAAAATTCTTAGGGCTGAGTAGAGGTTGCCCCGTGAAGGTGGCATAGCTAGGAAAAAGATGGTGGGAGACCCCCTTCTGTGTTTAATTTGTTGAAATACTCTTACTGCTCAATGTAAAGTTGTTCGATGTCTCTGTCATGATTAAAAGGTGTGTGCTGATAAGCATGCCAATGACAGAGGTGGAGAAAGGGTGACAGTGGTAAGGGTACCTAGATTTTACAGGTAACCGGAATTAATTAGCAAATATGGAACAACTAAACAATCTTATTTACTGAAAAATGCAATGAATAATAACTGAGATGTCAAATGTAAAACCAGCCAGAAGACTGTATTCAGCTTGTATCCTGCTGTTGCCTGTTTACCTTCCAAATGGTTCTCCAGAGTCTTTCCAAGACAGAATGGGGATGTGACATAGGTTTCTGGTAACAGTTCTCCTAGCTTCTGAATTTTCTGGGTGCCTCTCAGGAACAGCAATGTAGCAAATACAGATTTACTCATGTGCRTATGCAATAAATTCAGTACTCCTGCAAACATGAAAAGAAAGTTGGCTGTGATTGATAAATAGAGCTTATAAAAAAATCTGTCAAAACTTTTGCACGTGGGAAGCTTGGGTGATTTTCTAAGTAAAATTTTAATTTTCTATGGTGCAGTTTTACTTTCCATGCAAGTAATTCTGTGACTATTAATGCAACTGAAAATTAAATACTTCTGCTCCAAATGGTCACGCAGTTGGGATGTGTTTTATATTAGTCTTAGTCCACAAAACAGATGCACCACAACTCAAAACCTCTTTTCTCTCACCAATATGGTAGAGAAGGTGCTGAATAATGGGATGTCCAGGCCAACTAGAGAATCTACTTCTGTAGGCAGAAGATGGAAGATGACAAGTGACCTAAAATCCCTCTGAAGTACTTGCAGTGATGTATCTTTGAAGTCAGAGTTCTTCAGAAAACAAACCAAAACACACCTAAAAAGTTTGGGCATTTTCTGTGTGGAAAAATATTCTCTGATCAGTTCTATCAGTTAATACTTATGAATAGAGGGCTGATACTAGAGGCTTTGCAGATAAAGGCACCATAGGAGCCCATGGCTCTTGATGTGTTCTGGCAGAATATTAGGTACACATTTTGAGGAAGAAATAATCCCTGGAACAGATGTCAAAGATATGGTATTATTCTCCAACACTGGAACTCTTTAAATCAACTAAAAGAAATGTTTATTTTATTTACATATTTTAAGGATATGGTGCTGGAATCAGTTGCTGAAATTTTGTCATGTAATACATACATGGTCATAACAGAAGAATAATCTCTTTTGGCATTTAAATGATGCAGTCTGCTTCTCTTCTCTGGTTTTTGGGTTTTTTTTTTTKGGGGGGGGGGAACTTAAACGATATAATTATACTCCTTAGTATATTGGGCACAGATGGCATGTAGGGTGCTCCAGAATAGAAAGTTGATGGTCCTTTGAGCTGGCCAGCACTTATCAAGTATTTTTCAGTGCATCAGCAGGGAAAAAATGCATGTTATGGCCGAAAAAGACATAAGTGCCAATAGGGGTTATTGATAAGTAGAGTTTGCATCTATAAATGTGGTAATTGAAGTTAAGAAAGCACTGACAATATTTCATGGATATTGTCCCTTTAACAAATGACTTCTTATTTCACCCAGATATGTAAGTTTGGCTAAATGCCTAACCCCTAGTTTCAATTTTGATTAACAAAACATGAATACAGTGCCAAAGGGATTCATAAGCAAGGTAATCTTCATTATAAGCAGAGAGGCTATTCATTTACTTATTTGTCCTATAAAAACGTATTTTCAAGTCATCTTGTCACTTGAAGTTTGGTCTTTGTTTTGCTGCTTAAATGCATTGGAAGGTAAGAAATTAATAGTTTAGAGCATTTTTCACAAATGAAATTATATGAGTACTGTACAGAAACAGTAAAATATACATGTTGCTCATGTTAATTCTAGTTGTATTACTCTTTTGTTTGGTGCATTTTTCCTTTTTATCTTCTCAGAAAAATATAAATAAATTTGTAGCTACTGAAAAAATACTCAAAACATGTTTAATAAAGATGTTTATCATACTGCTAATTCATTGTGTAATTTTGATGTTATTTGAAATTATCTACTCTTAAGGTCTTGGCAGTTTTGGGGATTAGTGTATTTGGGAATCTATATTGTAGAAATTAGTTACCATATTGACTAGTATTTTTTATTTTCCAAATAATTTTGTATACCTGGTTACTAAGAGTTCATAAGGTATTAAGACTTAGAATTTCACATGTGAACCAGTGCCTCTAAAGAAAAAGAGAATGTGCACTCAGCTTTGTAAACTTGAAAGTAAATCCATGTATAAAGTTCAGTTTAGAAATATGTACAGTAAATTCAGTTTATTTGTTAGTAACAGCTTTTGAAAAATATTTTTTGTTTCTGCTATTGATACTACGGTAATAATAGAGGTATCATCTGCCTATCTTAGAACTGAAAGTTAGATAGTCTTTAAAAAATATAATAGGAAAAAACATGTGTGTTCAACCTGCATTTTCTCTCAAAGAGCTCTATAGATGAGCTACAGCTGAGATTGTGCTGGTTGCTGTGATTTCCTACTTGTAATTAGTAAGTTGTCACTATTTTATATATGTTATTCTTCTGAGTAGAATCCAAAATATGTTCAATGGAATGCTCAGTTCTGCATATAGAGTATGTGTCTCTATATATTTGCTTGTTGTTATCAAAGTACCTATACTTTCCTTTAAAAGGAGGAGTAAATCATCTGATTCTGGATCAGAATCACTGTGTGGTTAAAAAATTAAGCTTGCTGTTTTATGCTTTTGGCTGTCTTCACGCCCCAAATGGTTTATGGACAAACCAGAAAGAAAATACAAAAGCCAAATGCTCTGATACAGAAAGATGACTGTCCAGGTAAAAACAATTTTGTTTTTTTCAGTAGACAGTAATGTGTGTATTGCACTATGTTCCACTGTTTATACCTGCATTTATATAATTTCAAATGAACATAGATGAAACTTAATCACTATTTTTCACATTGGGAAATTATGAGAATGCTCATAATTTTTACTGAATTAATTTGCTGAACAACCTGTCATGTAAATTTAGGGCTAAGAGAACTTAGGCCTTTGGTATGCGTGGTTTTAATCAAGCATGGATGACTTGCTGTGATAAATTTATAAGGATGTAATTTTGAGCAGAATTTAATCACCATTACTTTTTGCAGAAAGAGGTGATTTAGTGGGAGAAAGGAGGAAGATACAAGGCTAGAAATGGTCCAGTGAGTTATCTAAATTCTAGGGCACAAGTTTATATAATGTTCATTGATGCATCTCTGCAACTTTTTGTTCTATTACAGGTGATACGTATCTCATTGATACAGTATTTATCTTGGACAACTCAGAAAATGAAAAAAATGGATTGCTGAAAGCTCAGAATTACTTGACAACGTTTTGTTGATGAAACAAGTTAAATCTCAGAAATATAATGTCAAACTGGCAAGTATGCAGTTCAGCAGCACAATCAGCACTGATCATCCCTTTACAGCTTGGAAAAATGTGCAGAATTTTAAAGAGAAAATCAAGAGTATGAGTTTTATTGGCCATGGCATCTATTCCTATTATGCAATTTCCAATGCTACTCAACTCTTTAAAACTGAAAGTCATAAGGGAAGTGTGAAAATGGCTTTTTTGATGACTGATGGTGTGGATCATCCAAACAGTCCAAATGTCCAGGGTGTAGTCGCAGCAGCTAGAAATTTTGGAAGACCTTTTTTTTTTACCATTGGACTTTCTAAGAAAAGGGCCAGTGCAGAAAAACTACATTTGATATCTTCTAACTTTCTTTTACCTTTTCTGTTCCTGGATGATCTTCATCTGATGGATGAGATGACAACAAAGTTGGTAAGTAGCTAGAAAGGCTACACTTTCTTCTTTCCTAACAGTGACAATTACAGTTTACTTTGGTAGGTAACATAGTAGAGGTTTGCAGGCTAGTAAATGAGTGGGAGAGGAGCTGTTTCCAGTTCAAGGGTCAGGACAGACAAGCTACACTTGATCTGCAGTGATTCTCCTACTGGACCAGTTCTACATTTCTTATTCCTTCAGTCAGTGGTAGTTTGTATTGCTAACATAGAAACATACAGCAATAAGATAGCTGTTTGCATTTTTAAAGAACTAGATTTGCAGGGTATGTTGAAAGTGAATTATTCTCTGTAGGTGTCCAAGGCCAAACTTCAGATGTTTTAAACTTCTGCCTAATTCTGGAGGTATCTGAACTTTCCTAGGCAAAGGAAAGATTACTGTGGGCTGTGTCCACTGATCACTGCTGCCTCTTGGCATATGCACAATTCTCCAAGTGCTAAGTGTCAAAAGACTTGATACAGATCTTGCAACTAATTTGTGGTTAACAGACTGAAGATACCCAGTTATTTTGCCCCTATTCTGAACATACCTAGCTCTGTAAAAGCACAGCCAGCAGCAGGTACTCGCACCTGCACCCAAAAGTCTAGTGGAAAGTGCACTGGTGTCCAGATTTCATATGCTGGTGGGCCACTTTGCTTCTGATAGGGACTTTAGAGGGGTGTTATGCTGTGGTTCTTTCCATATCTGGTGACTCAAACTCCTGCTGTGTGCAGTACAGTTGATCTGAAGAAGTGCCATACGTCTGTCTTTTTCCCTACAAGTCTTATCAGTATCTCTCTCATTCCCTTTCCTAAATCTTTCCTGGTGTTAATTTGTATGTATTGTTTAGTGTGATACTTCAATGTTTTATTTTCAATTTACAGTCTGTTCATAAAAGGATATATTGTGCAATGCTTTCTCATGTTGGTGAATCAGTCTTTTATAATATGTGCAACATTACTGAGTAACTATTAATTATTCTAAAAACTATGTAAAGGTTAGTGCTTTTCACTTTATTTGCCATTTGCCTTGAAAATACTGCAGCCTGTGAAAGCAATCTGATTAAAAAAATAGATCTATCACATCTATTATCAAGCTAATGTATTCTTTCTTCCTTTTCCTTTTCAGGAGAACTTACTGCACAGGTGAGTTTTATAAATTGTTACTGCTGTCAGATATCAGTATGACTGATAACCGTTATCAGAGTCATTCAGCTGTATCAGAACCCTACCTTCTGCTTTCTCTTGCCTGAAAGAATTTTTTACATCACTATCAAAATGCAGATGTCTTTCGATACTGTTGTTCATCCAGATCCTCCTACCTTTACTTCTACTGGGTAATTCCTCCTACTCGCCTGTGTTCATTGGTGTCATTCGGACCACCTGAGGAATAAAATACTACTCACAGCAGGAAAGAGTGGCTGCAACCTGCCCAGATCTGCCCCAAGCATTTCTGTAGGATCATTGTTTGATTTAACTTCCATACAGCACTCTCACTAGGAGTACCCAAGCAGTGAGAATGAATAATTTTGGCTGTACAGGAAAAACCTTTTCTTTCCAAAGTGGAATAGGACTGGTATTCTAGCTACATCCTTTTTTGCCTAATTAAAATTCAGCATTTTATTTGGCTCAAAAGGAAGAGGTAGATAATCCTTGACTGTTCAAAATGCTTGTTTTATTCATACTGTGTGACAGAACTGGAAGCCTGATACAGAGTTTGGGATTGTTTTAATGGAGATTTTGCTGTGTAGAATTGTGTTTATTATACAGAAGATTCATTTTGTAAGATCATTTGTTGACTGCATTAGTAAAATGCTTCATTTAACCTATGTACTAGAAAAAGTATTTTTAAAGATGCTTCAGAATGCTCCAAATGTTTCTGTTAATTCTTAAGTGTGAACTGAAGCCCTGTGTGTGTGAGAAGGGAAGTCCTGGAATGCCAGGCCCTCCTGTGAGTATATATTTATTTGGGAAGATATTTAGATACTCAAATTTATCATAGAGGTCAACATTTGATATTAGGAGGATTTGGTGGAACAGACTTAAAAATAGTTACAGTTTGTTTAAAGGAATAGCTCAGCCATCAACATATTGCAACATGATATTCAACTTTGTTTCTGTGTTTTCAGGATTCTTTCTCAGGTAGTGTTTCTGTAGCTATCACTACATCAAAATTTGAAGTATTGCCATGGCTTACACTTGGGAGGGAGTGGGAGGCCTCAGAATTTTGGGACCTGGAATGGATAAGCACCTTGATCTCTCTGGTCGCTCAAAAAAACCCTGAGCTGTTACGTCTCAAAAGAGTTATGATGTCACAGCATGATACAGAAGATATGTATTGCATGTTCTGAGGCATACCCAGAGGCTCTTTTGGGTAGATGAGGGCATGAGACATCCTAGGATAGAGTTTAGGGATTACATAGGTGGAAGGACTATATTTGGCCTTGTCTCAGACAACTGGCTGTAGGTAATGGTCCCTGATGCAAACTGTTGCTAGGACTCGCACGTCAGGTCTTCTTGAAGAGTACTAATGGGTTGGGTTCACTCTGAAACAGACCTTTGAGAATGAGCTAATAAACATGCAGTGGACAATGAAGAGACTGTGACCAAACTCAGGAGCTAAATTATTTGGCAGTTTTTGGTTCACTCTAAAACACCTACTCTTCCCTCCCTCCCCCCCAACTCCAGTTATAGAACGGGAAACCTTTACATTATCCGAACGTTATTATACTCAAAGAATCTTTGTGCAAATACAGGGAATTGCTAATACAGAGCAGCTTGCAGGACTGGGACTTCTGATCCCAGCCACCCGTATCATACCTATTTTTGTTGTATATATATATATTTATATATATATAACTGTATATTCTTGATAATGACAGAAAATGGTAATCACTTTAAAGAAGGAAAAAGGGTGCTGATTTCTCAAGTAGTATATCCAAGGTCAGGTACAAGTTTATAAGGGATTAGTGCATATTTTTATACTGTTCCTTGGTGCTTTGCAGGGTAAGGAAGGAGAATATGGAGAAAAAGGTCAAGAGGTATGTATGTTTCCTTCTTAAGAGTAAGATGTGTTTTTTCAGTTTTGCACAGATGTTTCATACCACTAGTTATACTAAACTAAATCTTTTTTGGAAAAAACATCTGTATTCAGAACAGCTGTTCTTCATGTGCCTTGTAGCTGATGATGTGCTTAAATACTCTCTTGATTTGGAACAGTAGTGACAACAGGAAAGTTTGAAGTAACATTGTAGGCTGTTTACTTGTGACACAGAAACATAAGCAGAATTTTTCAGGACCAATGAGGACCGACAGCTTCCTATGGGACAGGAAGTTGGGAGCTGAGGGTGATAATCCATCTGGCAAGGCAAAGGCTTCGCCAGCCAGGGCCTGTCCCATGGTCCCTCAGTGAGGATAGCAGGGCAGGCCTGAGGGTGGCAGCTGGGATCAGCCAAGAGTCCTATCACCAGGCAGGTCCATAGTGATGAGGCAGGTCTGAGGTCAAGCCAAGAAGGCCAGTCAGGGTCAGGATCAGGTCTGGTGATAATAACCAGGATCAGCCACAGCCTGGTGATTGCCAGGCAAGTCCATAGTGACAAGGCAAGTCATTTCGGGGTCAAGCTGGAAAATCAGTCCACAGTCAAGGTCTAGGTCCAGGTCGGTGGGATCCATGGCCAGGCACGGGCAGGGCTGTGACGCAGTGAGAGCTATAGCTCGGGCAGGGCCAAACTCTAGAGCTTCAGCTTAAAGCGGCTCCTGTGGGCTGGTGTCAGCCCATGCTGAGTCTCCCTGCAGCACTGTCTGGGAGCCACTCCCCACAGTCACCAGAGGAAAGGGGCCTCAGCTGCACTGTCTCTAAGCCGACCCTGAGCCCAGGCAGGCAAACCCCCCCAGGAGGAATGCTCTCAGAGCCCGTACAGAATCAAAGATTACATCAGTCTTGCAAAAGTAAGTTTTCCATGTGTATGGAATGCTAACATTCCCCCAGCTTGAACTCTTGAAGAGCTATAGTCAAAGAGATTGACAATGGTCTAAACACACATATAATCTGATTTAATAATTGAACAAAAGTAGATTGCATCTCTCAGAAAAGCAGTGGTAGCATTTTCTGGTAAAAGACAGATTTGCACAGCAGCAACTTTTATCATAAAAAGCATACCACCAAACCTGAAAAAGATAGATTAATGTTCTTTGAAATAAGTTTGTTTCATTAACATTAATCAGAATGTTTAAGTAGACTTTCCCTATCACTTATAATAATGATTCTTTGGATTCTTTCTTTCCTTTTTTTTTTTTAAATTGGGACTTCCTGGCTGTAAAAAAGAAAAGGTATGATCATAAAAACACTAAGGAAAGTTGTATCATCGCAGTAAAAGTAATTGTTTGAGTCCTTATAGTAATATGGATTTTCATTTGCAGACACAAGCTTTTCCTTAGTCCCTTGTTGTAACCAATTTTGTGGAATTTCATTTCCAGGAAGACTCTGTTTTTGTTAAATATTTTGTTGAATAAGTTATTTGTGTTCATGCTGTGGAAACAGCCTCACGACCTTCATTCAAACAAAGACCACGAATACCATGGTAATTAGCTTGTTACATAAACCTAGAGAGAGGGATTGTCCAAAGGGAGCTTGGCCTAAAAAAGAAACTCATATTTTGTGTTTATATTACAACATATGTTATTCTTTAACTTTGTAGGTGTTGTTATTTTGTGCTTCTCCAGGGAAAAAAGTTACATGTCTTAAGTACAGTGAATTATCTTCAGTGCTGAACTAAGTCTTCCCTGCTTACCACAATTTTTGAATTGCAAGAACATGTTAAAACATTTAAAAAATATATAAATTTATTTAAAAGATTTAAATTATTAGGAAAAATAAAAATCCTTAAAAATTGTATTAAAATCATATTTAAATACAAAAATTATTTAAAGAAATCCTTCAAACATATAATGTTTTAATGCTTTTTATAGGGTGAAAGAGGAGAATGTGGAACACCGGGGGAGAGTAAGTTGCACTTTTAATTAAAACATTTTGCATGATGCAAAGTATGCAGTACTTCAAAATCTTTGAAGGGATACTTCAGAAAAACAAAGCTCATATATCACAAGGAAGTGGTAATGGTAGAGATATACCCACAAATGAAAACACTGACTTCATTAAGATCAGATCCTAGGTAAGATTTGAAATCTTTCACCCAGACATTACCTCTTGAGCTGACATAGTAAAAGATAGCAAGAGCAGGTTGTCATCATTTATGTTGACTGGTTAGTACTAGGGAGGGATGAGAAATATTGGAATTCTGAATCTGATTTCAAGCTCTACAGAGGAATATGAACCTCGGAAGACAGACTGGTTGTCGCCTTTGTTTTCAACCCTTTTTGCATTTGTCCCTGCAGATTCTTTCTTTCCAAGTTCTTTTCCCCATTCCCGCGCTTTTTTCCCAGTTGCATTCTCCTGAGATATGCTTTATTTATTTATTTATTTTTAATTCTGGCTTGTGCTTCTATGTTCTACCAACAGCAGACTTTTATTTCTGTTTTCCTTTTCTTTCCTTATCTCCTTTTTCCACTAACATAAACAACAGCTCTCAATTCCAGTTTCTTTTTCCAACCTACCATCAGGGTCTGTCCAAAATGTGACCCTTGGTGCAAGCTATTGTACTCTTGTATTCTGATTTTGAATCAGAACTGTTTCTCCTATGTACTGCCAGAGCCTGGAATGGTTTTCAGCCATAGATATGTCCTGTTTCACCAAATAAATTTCTTTGCCTCAGTAACTAAAGAGCCTAGATGCTGTATACTTTCCAGGAGGCAACAGAGAAATCCCACATGAATTATGTTTGAAGTGAGTGTCTTTCTCCATTGGTTCTGTATGGAGCTTTGAGAGACCAGGCTCTTAATTTAGGATTCCCAGGTACCTCATGTTAAAAGGGATGAAGCCAGGCCTCGGAGCATGAGAGAGATTCTCTGCTTTCATTTCTTGCGTTGGGATTCATGTGGAAAATTCTTCTCAACTCCAGGGCTAGAGGATGCACAGCACAGATGGAACCTTCTGGAAATTTAGCTACTAGAATCTAAGTGTTTTATGGCAGTGTGCAAATTGCATTTTTCAAAGGCTTACAATTTGGCCAAATTTCAGTATCAGAACTACAGCAAGTTCCGTTCTTTCTCCTCCCCTAAGTGCTATACTCTCCAAAGTATACGCTGTTGCTCCAAAACATTGGAGGAACATTAAGGAAACAGATTTTTAAAAATAATGCTTTTAACCAAAGAAGAACACATGCTCTTTGTTAGCCTCACTTTTGGAAATGACTGAATTATTCTGGCTAAAACTTAGACAGAAAGACATCTGGCATGAATAGTTTCAGTTTACATCTTTGAAATTTCATAAAACTATAAACAACCAAAACCAGAGTCTTAAGTATGATGTATTGGGTAACCGTAATAAAAGGGAGTGGTATCCAGCCTGTTAGTAATGATACAGATGTGTTCTATGCATGCTCTCTAGATGCATCCGTTGCTTTATCTTTGTTTTTGAATGTGACCTGTGAAGGGAATTACAAGTGGATATAGAATTTAATTGTAGCCCCATAGATGCCAAACAGGAGTAGTCGTTTGACTTCGTAGGCTTCAGAGTCATGCTCGGGGAAGAACAGTTGAGCCCTTGTTATCTAAACATGTAGGATAAACTCAAAACGGCCAGGATTATACTTCTGTAAGTAATATACAAAATACTGAAAAATGGGTATTCTTGTCATTGCTCAGATTTGTCATGTGAATCATAATGAAATTTTGTCTATAGTATTTCTGAATATTATTCATTACATTATATATAATGTATTGAAGACAATATACAAATGTTTGTAAATACCTAGAGAGCAGTCATTAAACAAATTACTTCAATAAAGAGCTCAAAGGCAGCCAATTAGTTCTGTCAAAGGAAAGAAACAGTAGTCAGTGATGTGGTAAAACACGGAAAGCATAAAAAACTTTGAGCATCCCCAGGGGGTTGTAACATCTCTTAAGGGACAAGGGAATTATAGATAAAAATTGAAACATCATTCAAGAGAGAAATAAGTCTTAAACAGACTTATAAGAAGCTGTTAGGAGACTAAGTGAAATGTCTTATCAGATAAAAGGAAATTATTCAGGGCATATTTTGAAGGCCTTCTGAATGTAAAAAAAGCAGCCAAGAAAGCTTGACATAGAATCTATGTGGTGGGATTATAAAAACTTTGTTAGTTACTCTGTAAAAGATAATGATGAAACAAGCATTTGCCATCTGTGAAGTATCAGAAACTATAATGAACTAAGCAGGTCTATAAAGGGCTACAAAAGACTTGGTTTGTTACACCAGGATGATGGTTCAGAGTATTTCAATGCAGAATATTGGCATATTGTTTAAAATGTTATTTTTTATTAAACTGGAATTAATGTTGGATTTTTTTTATTTTATTAATTTAACCAAAATATTAACAAATATTAATCAATTAAATTATTTCATATCTGTCCTTCCTTTTTTTAAACATAGGGACTGGAAGGTCCATTTGGCCCTAAAGGACTTTGGGGACCTCAGGTAAGTGAAAAGAAAGCTATCAAAGCATAGAAATACTCTTGCATAGTTTTCCGAGAGTTCATTTTGTGTTTCATGTACAATCTATTTTTGTTGCTAAATGGTATATATTTGGGGGCAAAAATATACATTCTGGTAATTCCAAAAATTTGCTGCACATCTGGCACAGGGCACGGAGCTGTGTTGGTGCAGTCAGCTGTCCATAAGGACCCTCTATGTCTTCTGTGATATGTCTTTCCTTTCACTGAGTACCTGCCAATTCACTTCCTCTACTGCTGGGATTTTTGGCAAACTCCTCAAGCAGACAAAGTGGCAACTTCCACAGTATCCCAGAATGACTGAAAAAGTGCTCCCTTGACAACTGAAGAAACTGAATCTGATCAAGCAGTCTGAAATTTGCTATAACTGTTAAATAATTCAGTGTAGAATCAGAGAAAAATCCCTACCCATCAAGATGAAAAGTCTCCTTGGTAGTAATTCCCCAACACGCTTTTTTTCATTAGCTATTGTAGATGGCAGGTCCCTGATTCTWTTGGTCTGCACTTGCTAGAAGGGGTTACAGCTGCGCTTGGATATTTTAACTTCTACAGTGTCTGGAGAGGAGACAGGAATATGTAGAGAGTTGCTCACTGTGGCAGGGATCTCATGAACATTGAGATACATTGCTAGCTCTGTATGTCTGACAAAGTGAGGATGGAATTTTACCCCACTTCTGTGCAACTGCCTGGACCCCAGCATCTCTGAAATAGATGAAATAGCAGTGGTTGGGCTCTGACTAGAACTTGAGGATCTTGTTGGAAGTTGTGGGCTTTCTGAGGACCCCCGAGGACCTAGAAGGTGATTGCTGTGAAAAGGAAAGGGGAAGCTAGGCAAGGACAACTGCAGGAGGCCTTGACTTCTCCTGGGAAAAGCTCCTGGGAAAAGCTCTAGCTAGGAGTGGCTGCTGC